>NC_079197.1:189706015-189732511 GCF_029499605.1 Hyla sarda | reverse complement strand
AACATATAAACAGGAGACAAGGTCCTTGATAAGTGGCGGTCCCAGAAGCCAGACCCACAAAGATCCTGTTGATAGGTGATGAGTTTTGATGCCGTCATTATCTGATGCTGTATAGTACATTATCCTTTGCAGTGTATGGTTGCAGCACTATTGAATAGCATTGCTTTTTGGCTTCTTTGAGCACCACCCCGTATTGTGTTTATTTGTATGTTTATTGTTACACTGTATAACACTATGTGGTGAATGCCAACATAAAGCACTGCACAGCACATATCATATTTAATGATATGAGAGATAGAGGGGCTCTAGGAAACACTGGGTATACTATATAGGGTAAACAAGGGTGGTCCTGTCCCAAGATGGTGGCGTTATGTTGTGCGGTTCGCCGCTTATTGACTTCCTTAGTGTTTAATGACTCATGGTGCATTGTATCTTATTGCTGTAATATAATATCCCAGTCATTCTAATGGGGAGTTAGAGAATTATGTCGTGTAGAGTGAATGTACATAGGGAGGGATCCTGTCGCCACCAGGTCCCTCTTATAGTCAGTAGGAGTTCGCACATGATGGCCGCTATTAGGTGTAATGAATTATCCGGTCCCCATCATTAGAGAAGACGTATGATGGAGGAGAGCGACGCACATTTACTGGGCTGTAGGTTGTGAATCTGTGGGAGTAAAGATTAAAGATTACACAATGTGTCTGTGTGGGAGGAGAGCAAGAAGTGATGGCTGGTGAGACGGAGAGATATCACATTCTGTAAAGCAGCGTGTGTATACCGCATAGAATATCCACCGCTAATACTGGGCTGGCCGGCTGCAAGTCAGGCGGAAAGTGTTAAAAATATCTGTTCAGATTATTGTGGGAAATTCAGTATAAGATAAGATGACTTGGGGCAGAGTACCCCTTTAACTATAACGTGACATTAAAAATCAGATATGGAACCAATAAAAGAGAATGGAGCCTGTTACCATAAGTATCTTCCCCAGCATGGACCCAGCCTGTACTGTTTGGTAGAGTTCCCCCTTATGACACATTTCATTGCTCTTCTTTACCTTTCCCATAATACCAGTTATTAATATTGTAACTGGAGGAGAGATTGTAATGTTGTATCCTGAGGAGAGATCGTAACGTTGTGTCCGGAGGAGAGATTGTAACGTTATATATCCGGAGGAGAGGTTGTAACGTTGTGTCTGGAGGAGAGAATGTAACGTTGTGTATGGAGGAGAGATTGTAATGTTGTGTCTGGAGGAGAGATTGTAACGTTGTGTCTGGAGGAGAGATTGTAACGTTGTGTCTGGAGGAGAGATTGTAACGTTGTGTCTGGAGGAGAGATTGTAACGATGTGTCTGGAGGAGAGATTGTAACGTTGTGTCTGGAGGAGAGGATGTAACGTTGTATCTGGAGGAGAGGTTGTTAAGTTGTGTCTGGAGGAGAGATTGTAACGTTGTGTCTGGAGGAGAGATTGTAATGTGTCTGGAGGAGAGATTGTAACGTTGTGTCTGGAGGAGAGATTGTAATGTTGTGTCTGGAGGAGAGATTGTAACGTTGTGTCTGGAGGAGAGATTGCAACGTTGTGTCTGGAGGAGAGATTGTAATGTTGTGTCTGGAGGAGTGATTGTAACATTGTGTCTGGAGGAGAGATTGTAAAGTTGTGTCTGGAGGAGAGATTGTAACGTTGTGTCTGGAGGAGAGATTGTAACGTTGTGTCTGGAGGAGAGATTGTAACGTTGTGTCTGGAGGAGAGATTGTAACGTTGTGTCTGTAGGAGAGATTGTAACGTTGTGTCTGGAGGAGAGATTGTAATGTTGTGTCTGGAGGAGAGATTGTAACGTTGTGTCTGTAGGAGAGATTGTAACGTTGTGTCTGGAGGAGAGATTGTAATGTTGTGTCTGGAGGAGAGATTGTAACGTTGTGTCTGGAGGAGAGATTGTAACGTTGTGTCTGTAGGAGAGATTGTAACGTTGTGTCTGGAGGAGAGATTGTAATGTTGTGTCTGGAGAAGAGATTGTAACGTTGTGTCTGGAGGAGAGATTGTAATGTTGTGTCTGGAGGAGAGATTGTAACGTTGTGTCTGGAGGAGAGATTGTAACGTTGTGTCTGGAGGAGAGATTGTAACGTTGTGTCTGGAGGAGAGATTGTAACGTTGTGTCTGGAGGAGAGATTGTAACGTTGTGTCTGGAGGAAAGAATGTAACGTGTCTGGAGGAGAGATTGTAACGTTGTGTCTGGAGGAGAGATTGTAACGTTGTGTCTGGAGGAGAGATTGTAACGTTGTGTCTGGAGGAGAGATTGTAGCATTGTGTCTGGAGGAGAGATTGTAACGTTGTGTCTGGAGGAGAGATTGTAACGTTGTGTCTGGAGGAGAGATTGTAACGTTGTGTCTGGAGGAGAGATTGTAGCATTGTGTCTGGAGAAGAGATTGTAACGTTGTGTCTGGAGGAGAGATTGTAACGTTGTGTCTGGAGGAGAGATTGTAACGTTGTGTCTGGAGGAGAGATTGTAACGTTGTGTCTGGAGGAGAGATTGTAACGTTGTGTCTGGAGGAGAGATTGTAATGTTGTGTCTGGAGGAGAGATTGTAGCATTGTGTCTGGAGGAGAGTTTGTAACGTTGTGTCTGGAGGAGAGATTGTAGTGTTGTGTCTGGAGGAGAGATTGTAACGTTGTGTCTGGAGGAGAGATCGTAACGTTGTGTCTGGAGGAGAGATTGTAACGTTGTGTCTGGAGGAGAGATTGTAACGTTGTTTCTGGAGGAGAGATTGTAATGTTGTGTCTGGAGGAGAGATTGTAATGCTGTGTCTGGAGGAGAGATTGTAACGTTGTGTCTGGAGGAGAGATTGTAACGTTGTGTCTGGAGGGAGAGATTGTAATGTTGTGTCTGGAGGAGAGATTGTAATGTTGTGTCTGGAGGAGAGATTGTAACGTTGTTTCTGGAGGAGAGATTGTAATGTTGTGTCTGGAGGAGAGATTGTAACATTGTGTCTGGAGGAGAGATTGTAACGTTGTGTCTGGAGGAGAGATTGTAGCGTTGTGTCTGGAGGAGAGATTGTAACGTTGTGTCTGGAGGAGAGATTGTAACGTTGTGTCTGGGGGAGAGATTGTAACGTTGTGTCTGGAGGAGAGATTGTAACGTTGTGTCTGGAGGAGAGATTGTAACATTGTGTCTGGAGGAGAGATTGTAACGTTGTGTCTGGAGGAGAGATTGTAGCGTTGTGTCTGGAGGAGAGATTGTAACGTTGTGTCTGGAGGAGAGATTGTAACGTTGTGTCTGGAGGAGAGATTATAACGTTGTGTCTGGAGGAGAGATTGTAGCGTTGTGTCTGGAGGAGAGATTGTAACGTTGTGTCTGGAGGAGAGATTGTAACGTTGTGTCTGGAGGAGAGATTGTAACGTTGTGTCTGGAGGAGAGATTGTAACGTTGTGTCTGGAGGAGAGATTGTAACATTGTGTCTGGAGGAGAGATTGTAACATTGTGTCTGGAGGAGAGATTGTAACGTTGTGTCTGGAGGAGAGATTGTAACGTTGTGTCTGGAGGAGAGATTGTAACGTTGTGTCTGGAGGAGAGATTGTAACATTGTGTCTGGAGGAGAGATTGTAACGTTGTGTCTGGAGGAGAGATTGTAACGTTGTGTCTGGAGGAGAGATTGTAACGTTGTGTCTGGAGGAGAGATTGTAACGTTGTGTCTGGAGGAGAGATTGTAACGTGTCTGGGGGAGAGATTGTAACGTTGTGTCTGGAGGAGAGATTGTAACATTGTGTCTGGAGGAGAGATTGTAACGTGTCTGGGGGAGAGATTGTAACGTTGTGTCTGGAGGAGAGATTGTAACGTTGTGTCTGGAGGAGCCGTTTTTTACATCTTGGGTTCCCCCTTGTGATGTGAATACTTAGGGAAACAAATCAATGGAATCTGGGTATTATTCCTCTGATATCTTTATTTTATCGCCGTCCCCGGTGCTCCGGGCTTTACAAATGTTCGCTCCCGGTTCATACATCAGCCTCTCCGCACTCGATGAATGTCTTCCTTCCCTGAATATTCTATGCATTGCATTAAGTCTGAGCTAGGAAATACCCGCAAATGGCTTCTGTGTGCCGTAGATACGGCCGGCAATTTCCCTTTAATATTTATATTTGCAATAAAATGCCGCTGACCTGTTGGTCATTTCAAGTGAAAAAAGGAAACCTTCCCAAAGGCAGAATAGAGGCATTAAATAAAACATTAGTGAATAGATTCCCCGGCCGCCTTATTGAATCTCCTACAAAGTGCAAAGAGACAGAAAAATGTCTTCATGAGGAGTCGTCTCTTTACCGGCCTTATACATGGTTTTAGAGAGATACTGAAGAGAGTGTGCGCGGCGGTCACCTGAGGGGGAGCACTCACCAGCGTCATGAACACCCACATCTTCATATCTGGGATTATTACATTTACGGCTTAATGAATGGAATAAAGGAGTGTAAATTTGTGTTTTTAATACCCAATTTAGCCTTGTAATCTTAGTACCTAATAAAGTTTGTATTCAGGCGGAATTACTGCTGATGCGGCATCGGGGATACAGCGAGTTGTGATGTAATAGCTGTGAGTAGATAACTAGACTTCATTGACCATTATAATACATTGGTGTATCAACCTCATTGACTTGCCTAAGGATGTGTTCACGAGGCAATAATTTAGCGGTACTATCACTAATTACCGCCACAATTTTACCGCTATTTTCATAAATTGCTCTTTAAAAATGGTGCTATTATACAGTGATTTCCATAATTGCAGTAAGATTGCTTTATCAGCAGTAAAATTGCAAAATTTTAACAGTGATTTCGGAAGATAGCTTTAAAGATTTGGGCAGCAATTAGTGGCGCTAATTAGATGCCCCATGTGAATGTAGCCTACGGATTTATATAGATGAGGACACAAACAAGGCCTATGCAAAGGCACCACAAGGGGAAGGGGATACGTCAGTGCACCCCCTCCTAACTAGGTAGACAAAAGCAATCATATAGTATATTTTTCCACTATTCTGTGTCTGTACATAGGCTTCTCGGCCTTTTGGCTAAGATCAAGTGTAGTATCTGTTCTTATCAGTTTTCATGCCGGTGGCAGACTACGCCGATATAGAGCTGGTGGGGATGGGTGCTGCATGGAGGGGACAGGTGTACCGGGGCTTCCCGGGGCTGGTTCTGAGGAATCAGCTCGACGGCTGCCCCGATGTGACCTGTTTCCTCCGGGTCTCGCCATGACACTGAGAGGGTCTAGAGCCGAGGTACTTTAGTGACTCGGGGAGTGGTGACCCCAAGGTGCCGAAACTCACTGGGAGTATTGGCTCACTGAGTTGAAGCACGGGCACCATAATCTCTTCACCTTGTGGCACTCACCTCTTGATTCCCGGCCTTCTGGCTACGATCAGAGAAATGTTTATAGATCCGGCCGGATGTCTGGGCAGTATATCTGCGCACATTCACTTATTTATTAATTTTTGTCTCACTGTGTCACTTTTTGCGTGTTGTGTGTCCACTGGATTTGTCAGGATGTGGTAGCCCTTCTAGGTGTCCCTCCTGGCGGTCTAGGGGAGGTGTGTGTGGCCATTAGGTTTCTCACCTCTCTGCAAACACCCCGGGTACTCCTGCTTTGGCAGGGTACCTACCATTATCGGCTCTGCGGGCAGATATCTTGGCTAACGCCAAGAGGGATGCCGGGAGCATATGTGGTCCCTTAGTACCTTCGGCGAAAAGGGATATTGAACCTGGAACCTCGCAGGTACCTTTTGGTCCGAAGGCGAAGGGTAAGGTTTGTTTGGGGGCCTCTCTCCTGTTGGAGAAGGGCTTGTGATAGACCGCATCCTTTGTGCAAGTTTTTTTTTAGTGTAACACGTTTGCACTTTTTCTTGCACTTTGGGTGATTCGACCATGTTCCTTGGCTCTTAGATAAAAAATAAAAAAAGTTACTGAGACTGTTATTGTTGGGCTGCATTCACACGTTGCGGCTAATTAGTGGTAATGGTAGTTCCCTGCATGCGTTTTTGCATCATATGACCAAAAATTATACATTTTTCCTGCAATTTTGGTAATTTGGGGTTAAGAATGGCAAAATGCATGCAATAATTACTTGAAGTACTGCAAATAAGCTGCAACATTTAAACACAGTGTTTCATGTCACTGGGGCAATACTGTGATCAGTGTGATACCATTGCTTGTACTAGTTGTCTAGTTCAGATATATTTAGATATAATTTGGTGAGATTAGTATGTAATATACTCAGGTAATGTGACTCAATTAGTAAATTATTTCTGCACATAAAATGTTGCTCATATATGGGATTTTACTTTAATGCAAGATTGCTAAACTTAAAGGGGTCATACAGTAATGGACATGCTTACCAAGGCTCTGTGCTTGTGTTGGTGTAAGTGGTCGTGTCCTGTGTCCTCCAACACGTTGCTGGCTTTTGAGAACTGGCTACTTCCGGTTATGTGCCCTCCCTAAGCCTACAGTTTCCAGGTTTCTTTATTTTAAGGTGGGAGGTGACTTATTTCCCTCCCACACATCAGTTGCCCTACCCATTGCAGCAAAGCCAGGGTCCCTTTGATCACATGACTTGCCTGACATCAGCTGACACACAAGCTGTAAATCTGTGTGATGATGAATGCACGCACATGTGCACCCGTAACGTCATCAGGGGGCCGGCTTCACACACAACAAACGGCACAGCCAAGCCCCCTTTCAACACCTGACTTGTGATTAGTGTTGCTCGCGAATATTCGCAATTCGAATATTATTTGCGAATATCGCATATTCGCGAATTCGCGAATTTCACGAATATAGCGCTATATATTCGTTTTTTTTTTCTTCACAGTACACATCACAGTGATCACCCCTCTCTGCTTTCAGCTTGTGTGGTGTAAAGAAGGCTCTAATACTACTGTGTGAGACTGGCGTGCGAAAATTCGCATATACGAAAATTTGCATATGCTAATTTGCGCATATGCAAATTTTCGAGTATGTTAATTTTGTATATGCTTATTTTCGCATGTGTTAATTTTCGCATACGCGAATTTTCACATATGCGAAAAAAAACGAGAATATTACGAATATGCGAATATTCGCGAATATATGACGAATATTCACCCATATATATTCGCGAATTCGAATATGGCCTATGCCGCTCAACACTATTTGTGATGTAATGTCTCGGGCCATACAGCAAGCTGGGAAAGGTCCGAGACAATACTCATTTTGAAGGCTGCGGAAAAGGAACTTCTGGGGGGAAAAAAGACAAAGATATTGGATACTGGCCACCGAACACAGGTAAGGGAAGCATATTAGTAACTAGACTAACTTTACTTCCCCTGTCTCATATTCAAAGAACCAAAAATCCTGGAATACCCAATTAAAAACACAAATTTCCACTCTTGTCTGGAGATTTATTGAATCTGGAATATTTTCTTAAATATTTGATGTCATTTATTTCCCTATAGATAATCTGATTGTCATGACCCAAATAGCAAAGAAAAAAGACAAATATGACGGACAGTCCTGAGCACGGGGACTGGGCTATAAAGTTCTTGATACATAATCTAAGGAATCTGTCTCTGAGGTCTCCGAAAATAATATCGTCAGCGTCTTGTGTGAACATAAAGACAACAGATGGCCGAGTCCCAGAAATCCCGCAGAATCCCGGCCCTGATTTCATTATCTGCGATGAGAAGCTTTACATTGATTGGCCCCAGAGGACACGTTAACTCCACCGCCAACTGTCCCGAATTTCCAGGGAACAACCCTAAATTTTAAGTAAAATATTTGCTGATTGCACCGCACATTCCTCCCATTGGAAAGAGTTAGGATTTCTATTTTTGTGGCTTTTTAAAGGAACGCGTCATCAGAAAACATTAAAGGGGTTCTCCACTGGCCAGCATTTGGAATATTGAGTTCCAAACGCTGTGTGCGCACGCTGCGTGGGTCGGATATGCCCCCGTGTGATGTCACGCCACGCCCCCTCAATGCAAGTCTATTAGAGGGGGCGTGATGGACATCACGCCCCTCCAATAGACTTGCATTGAAGGGGCGTGATATGAAATCACGAGAAGACATGGCCAACCCCCACAGCGCGCACACAGCGTTCAGAACTAAATGTTCTGAATGCTGGCCAGTGGAGTACCCCTTTAAGTTTTTATGCTTTTTTTAAATAAATTTAGGGTTATGGGTTTTTCTTTTCTAATTTTCCATTTCACTATCTATAGGTTAAAATAATCCTGAAATCTTGCAGTTTACATTCTCACCACTAGACTTAAAGAGAACCTGTCCCCAAACTAAACTTTTAATATATTGTTCCTTTTGTTATTATAAAACACTTTGCTCTTTAATTGCTGTGAAATTCTCAACCTTTATATGTTTTTGAAAAAATGGCTCTGTTCGGTTCTCAAACAGTTAATTTGGTCTCCACCCGGACTTGCAGAAGTCCAAACTCAGGAAGTGTGTGCCGGGCATGGCAAGTCACAGGTCTCGCATGCTGGGGAATGCCCACTTTCTCCAGTCAGGAGCTCACACAATGTGTGCAAGGGGAAAGGTATGATACACAGCATTTTAAAGGGGTACTCTACTGGAAAACCTTTTTTTTTTTTTTTTTTTTTTTTTTTTTAAATCAGCTGGTGCCAGAAAGTTAAACAGATTTGTAAATTAATTATATTTACAAATCTTAATCCTTCCAGTACTTATCAGCTTCTGTTATGATCCACAGGAACTTCTTTTCTTTTTGAATTTCCTTTCTGTCTGACCACAGTGCTCTCTGCTGACACCTCTGTCCATTTCAAGGAATTGTCTAGAGCAGGAGAGGTTTTCTATGGGGATTTGCTCCTACTCTGGACAGTACCTGAAATGTACAAAGGTGTTAATCCTATTTTTTTTGGGGGGGGCAGGAGGGTTATTAGGAGTAGTTAGTGAATATAATCTCAGTTAGTTTAAAAAATATGGTTTGATGACAGGTGCTCTTTAAAGCACGACAGTCATGAATTTCTATCCCAAAAATTAATCCCAGGATGGGAAGGTTGATTACTATTGTAATTGTATATATACCTGTTGCTGCTTTCTAGAAGTCTTGATGAACCTGAAAAAGTGTCATTGTGCAGTCAGAAATAGTAGGATGGGCATAGCCGGGGGTTTGCAATGTGACGACTTCTCTTAACGAATGCTTCCTCACTTTGTTCAAGCGCGCAGAGCCAGGAGGGAGTGGGAGCGAGTGCTCAATGAGAAAGAGAGAGCAATCGGAAGCTCAGAAAACTCGAAAGAGAAGATGTTATTAAGGGCTGATCATGATCATGTGCTGAGGATGTGCGTCAATCCCACAGTGGTCTCAGCGCTGACATAAATGGGATAGACATGGCGGCCTTGAGGCATTGCAGACCCCAAGTCACGCCTATCCAACTGTTGCTGACTGCATGTGCTACTGCTTGCAGAGATGTGAGACATATTCTCAATATTGTTAGGCAAGCAAAGCTGGAAGGGGGCATGGATGGTCTTGTCTATCTAGGGACACATGATTTGGCTTGCAATGAGTTTTCGCAGGTGATATAGCTTTTCACACACTTTTTATTGATATAGAGAAGATTGCATCCACTGTTTCATTTTCTGCTGTTCTTCCTGTGCAAAACCTTTAGTATGATAGACAGATGTGCATTAGGAAATTCAACTTATGGCTTTTGAATGGTGCAAGAAGCAAGGGTTTGGCTTTGTGTCTCACAAGAAATTCTGTTCTGTACAGATCACTCTCCTCCCTATCAGTACAGTGTATTTTATTTTACGTGCACATTTTTGGCCATAAATGCACGCAAAAAAGAAATAAATAATAAGTGGTTAAAATTTACAACTGTGTGAACATAGCACGAACTGAAGAAAAAAAAAAAATTCCAATTAACACCCAAAAATTATTGCCTCATAATGTAGTCAACACTGAAATAAAAGGGTTAATATTCTTATTGAGTCTGTGTAACAAGTTAGAAATAAAATAAACAAAGATTTAGCAAATTGCAATTTGATAGAATTTTTTTTTTTTACATAGTTAGTACGGTCGAAAAAAGACATATGTCCATCAAGTTCAATCAGGGAATTAAGGGGTAGGGGTGTGGCGCGATATTGGGGAAGGGATGGGATTTTATATTTCTTCATAAGCATTAATGTTATTTTGTTCCAGGAATGTATCTAACCCTGTTTTAAAGCTGTTAATTGTTCCTGCTGTGACCAGTTCCTGAGGTAGACTGTTCCATAAATTCACAGTCCTCACGGTAAAGAAGGCGTGTCGCCCCTTTAGACTAAACCTTTTCTTCTCCAGACGGAGGGAGTGCCCCCTCGTTCTTTGGGGGGGTTTAACCTGGAACAGTTTTTCTCCATATTTTTTGTATGGGCCATTTATATACTTATATACGTTTATCATATCCCCCCTTAAACGTCTCTTCTCAAGACTAAACAATTGTAACTCCTTTAATCGCTCCTCATAGCTAAGATGTTCCATGCCCCATATTAGTTTAGTCGCGCGTCTCTGCACCCTTTCCAACTCCGCAGTGTCCCTTTTATGGACAGGTGCCCAAAACTGAACAGCATATTCCAGGTGAGGCCGTACCAATGCTTTATAAAGGGGGAGTATTATACACTATAGACTGTACCAATGCTTTATAAAGGGGGAGTATTATGTCCCTGTCCCTGGAGTCCAGGCCTCTTTTGATACATGACAATATCCTGCCGGCTTTGGAAGCAGCAGCCTGACATTGTGCTATTCTGTAGTCTGTGATCAACAAGTCACCCAGATCCTTCTCTACCAGTGACTCTGACAGTTTAATCCCCCCTAAGACATACGACGCTGCAGGTTATTAGTATACACAGCCCCCCTCTATATACACAGCCCCCCTCTATATGCACAGCCCCCCTCTATATACACAGCCCCCCTCTATATACACAGCCCCCCTCTATATACACAGCACCCCTCTATATACACAGCCCCCCCCTATATACACAGCCCCCCTCTATATACACAGCCCCCCTAAGACATACGACGCTGCAGGTTATTAGTACCCAGATGCATAACTTTACATTTATCCACATTGAACCTCATTTGCCAAGTGGATGCCCAGACACTTAGTCTATCCAAGTCATCTTGTAACTTATGCACATCCTGTATAGACTGTACCGTGCTACAAAGCTTGGTGTCATCTGCAATGATAGAAACAGAGCTGTTAATACCATCCTCTATATACAGAGCCCCCCTCTATATACACAGCCCCCCTCTATATACACAGCCCCCCACTATATACACAGCCCCCCTCTATATACACAGCCCCCCCCTCTATATACAGAGCTGTTATTACCATCCTCTATATCATTGATAAATAAATTAAACAACAGCGGGCCCAGTACTGAACCTTGGGGTACACCACTAATAACCGGGGACCAATCAGAGTACGAATCATTGACCACCACTCTCTGGGTACGATCCATGAGCCAGTGTTCAATCCAGTTACAAACTAAAATTTCCAAACCCAAAGACCTTAACTTACCTGTCAGACGTCTATGAGGGACAGTATCAAATGCTTTAGCAAAATCCAGAAACATTATATCCACAGCCCCCCCTCTATATACAGAGCCCCCCTCTATATACACAGCCCCCTCTATATACACAGCCCCCCTCTATATACACAGCCATTCCTCTATATACACAGCCCCCTCTATATGCAGAGCCCCCCTCTATATACACAGCCCCCCTCTATATACAGAGCACCCCTCTATAAACACAGCCCCCCTCTATATCCACAGCCATTCCTCTGTCAAGGCTTCTACTCACCTCTTCATAAAAGCAAATTAGATTGGTGACAACTTCTATCCTTAGTAAACCCATGCTGGCTATCACTTATAATACTATTATCCCCTATGTATTCCTGAATGTAATCCCTTATAAGTCCTTCAAACAATTTACCCACAATGCACGTTAAACTTACCGGTCTATAGTTTCCTGGGGAAGACCTAGAGCCCTTTTTGAAGATTGGCACCACATTCGCCTTGCGCCAGTCCCTTGGCACAATACCAGACACCAGAGAATCTCTAAATATCATGAACAGGGGTACAGATATTACTGAACTTACCTCTCTAAGAACTCTTGGGTGTAGTCCATCCGGCCCTGGGGATTTGCTTACATTTATATCACTTAACTTACCTTGTACCATCTCTACATTAAGCCAGTTCAGTACATTACATGATGTGTTACCAGCACTGACCTGTACATGATGTGTTACCAGCACTGATCTGTACATGATGTGTTACCAGCACTGACCTGTACATGATGTGTTACCAGCACTGACCTGTACATGATGTGTTACCAGCACTGACCTGGCCAATGTCAGCTCCTTTTTCCATAGTATATACAGAACTAAAGAACCCATTCAGCAGCTCCGCCTTCTCTTGATCGCCTGTGACAACCTCCCCATTATCATTATTAAGGGGTCCTACATGCTCTGTCCTTGGTTTTTTTGCATTTATATATCTAAAAAAAATATTTAGGATTAGTTTTGCTTTCTTTGGCCACCTGTCTCTCGTTTTGAATTTTTGCTGTTTTTATTACATTTTTACAGATTTTATTAAGCTCCTTGTACTGTTTAAATGTTATCGCTGACCCATCAGATTTGTATTTTTTGAAGGCTATTTTTTTTGTTGTTTATTGCTCTTTTAACATCATTTGTCAGCCATGTAGGATTTAGTTTTAATCGTTTGTATTTGTTCCCCTTTGGTATATATTTAGCTGTATAGTTATTTAGAGTTGATTTAAAGATGTCCCATTTACCTTCTGTATCAGTATTTGAGAACACCTCCCCACAGTCTATGTCCTGTAGTGCAGCCCTCAACCCAGGGAAATTTGCCTTTTTAAAGTTATATGTTTTTGCCTTCCCCGCCTGTCTTTGTTTTCTACATTTTAAGTGAAAAGTAACTATATTGTGGTCGCTATTACCAAGGTTTTCCCGCACAGTTACATTACCAACCAGCTCTGCGTTGTTGGAAATGATCAGATCCAACAAGGCATCACTTCTTGTTGGGTCCTCCACAAACTGGCCCATAAAATTATCCTGCAATAAATTTAGGAATTGTCTCCCCTTTGTAGTTTTAGCCAACCCCGGACCCCAATCTATATCTGGATAGTTAAAATCTCCCATTATTACCACTGTACCTGCCCGGGCGGCCTCTCTGACAATAGAATTGATTTGATAGTCAGGAATAAATGGAAATGAAATTAAACTTAAATAATAAAAAACTTAATTCTGCAGTTGAGCGAATTTCTAGGAATTGAGATATTACTGGAGCAGTTTTTATTTTTTGTCATTGTGATGTATTTCATCCATTACATGTGATAAATAGAATACGCACGGGGCCCTAAGATGGCAGCGCGGTGAACGCCGCACACACTAAATTCATATTTTAGTTTCTTATTTTCTTCCGACCAAACGTATAATCACAAACTATCAGCGTCCTGTGGCTGACGGGAAATGAGAATCCAGCAGGGCCTGGAAAATGATGGAGCGCTCAGGGCCGAGCTCATCCCCAGGTCTGTCCACTCCAAGAAGCCATCACTACGAAAAAATCATTATCTGAAATGGCCCGGGGTCCGTGACACCTTGATTCCTTTTTAACGATACGACTGTATAGATCTCTGGACTTATTCTATTAAATTGCATTAGAAGTGATGAATGTTTGGAGACAGCTTAAGGGAAAGAAAAAACATTCCATGCTTTACCTATACAAAGTAAAAAATAAGTAAATAAATGAAAAGGGGTTAAAAATGATAAATAATTAAAAACACAAAAAATGCAATAAATAAATACATACAGCGACAGGAATCAGAAAGTGTCTTTTGCTAAATGGTCAAGCAGAGCAGAAGGCGGTAAGAAAAAAAGAAAAAGAAAAAAAAATATATATAATAATAATAATAATAATAATGATAATAATAATAATAATAATAATAATAATAATAATAATTATTATTATTATTAAATAAATAAAAAGGGAATAGAAGTTATAATGAAATAAATAAATAAATGCATTAAATAAATATATAAATACTTGAGATAAATAACAATTACTAAATAATAGTAAATGAATAAATAAACAAACATGCATAAATACAATAAATAAACATAAAAAGTAATAATAATAATAATAATAATAATAATAATAATTATTATTATTATTATTATTATGATTATTATTATTATTATTATTATATAAATGAAAAGGGGATAAAAGTAATAATTAAATAAATAAATAAATGCTTGAAATAAATAATAATGATTAAATAATAGTAAATAAATAAACAAACACATAAATACAATAAATAAACACAAATAGCATGCATAAATAAATAAATACAATAAATAAATAAATGCATAAATAAAATAATTAAAAAAAAGTTTTGAATTAAAAAAACAAAACAAAACAAAATTCACTTTGAAAAACAGAAACGACAGGAATCAGAAAGTGTCTTATGCAAAATGGTCAAGCCAAGCGGCAGACGGTTAGAAATAGGAGTATTTTATCTTTCGCCAACATGGCCGCAGCGTTTTTAATTTTTTTATTTCAAAAGCTGATGCTGGGAGGCTCGATTAGGTTGTTTACGCTGTTTTAGAAGTGCGCTGTAGGCCAGGATTCACTTTCAAACAACCAAAGGATATGGCAGCGCGAAAAGGGGAAACAGATAATTCTGGCGTCCTGGAACTAAGCTTTCTAGGGATTAAGGAGATCTCGGAATACATTTAAAAATGGTCGAGGGCCATCAGCGGATCTGTCCTCGCTGTACGGGCGCGCAATAGTTGGGTGGTTATCTATTCCGCAGCAGTCGCGGTATAATAGTGTTGATATGATAGTTCTAAGGACTAGCTGGCCATTTGTTTTGCTTTTTCGAATGCAACTCCAACAGTTGTAAAGCTATTATACTATTATAATTTGGTAACAATTTGGGGATAATAGGTCACACAGTGGAGACATTTAGAACCATCAGTAGGTCGGATCGGAGGAATTTTTTTTTTTACAACCATCCTTGATGTTCACTTTTTTGACATCATGTGTTTCATATTCTTTTTATTATTAGTTTTTTATTCATTTTTTGGTACAGGGTTCCAAATCCCTTGCACCATCTTTGGCCGTCATAAAGATGGAGAGCCGTAAATTTGCTTACAATTGCCACCATTTTTTGGACCCACCCCTCCTGTTTAAAGGGGTACTCTGCCCCTAGACATCTTATCCCCTAGATATCTGATTGCGGGTGTCCCGTCGCTGGTCCGTTTGTTTAGAGCATCGGGTGCGGCGCCGGAGGCTCGTGACGTCCCTGTCATGCCCCCTCAATGCACGCACCCTCCCATAGACTTGCATTGAGGGGGCAAAGCCGTGACATCACGAGCGGGGTGTGACCATGACGTCACGAGCCCTCACCCTGCATCGCCAGTCATCTGGCACGGAGCAAAGTTCACTCTGTGCACCGGATGTCTGGGGTGGCGCAGCGGCAGGTCCCCCGCGATCAGACATCTTATCCCCTATCCTTTGGATAGGAGATAAGATGTTTAGGGGCAGAGTACCCCTTTAACTGTTAACTGCAAGGCAAGGGTGCATTCACAATATGGATTGTTGTGGAGAAATTACGCTTGAACATTCCGTAAACAGCAGGCGCTGACTGATTCAGTCGGCAGAAGAACTGCTCGGACATGCGCCATCGCAATTGACCCAATGCATTGGAAATTTGGCAGTGTGCTCGGTTGGGAGGCTGCTGCATCGTAACTTTTAAGCAGAATTTCTCTGCTCGGAAATTCTGTAGTGTAAATGGACCCTGAGTGTTCAACTCATCTGATCTGAATATATGGTAACAATGTAGAGCCAATATGTTGCTGTATATTTATTGTTTTCCATCTTACAGGATTATAAAGTTACTGGACCAATGGGAACAATGTGCATCCCATGACCCACAATCAACCCCAGATCTGAGATAAGAGACCTCAATAAGATAAGACGTAGGTTTTGTTGCATGGATGATACTTAAAGGGGTTCTCCACCATAAGGTGATTAGTATTTACCTGCCGGACAGTAATGGACATGCTTAGGAAGGATATATGCTTGTCTTGGGACTAAGCGGCTGTGTTGTGATTCCACCATAACGCTGCTGATTTCTTTTTGTGAAATCGCTATTTCCAGTTTGAGTTCCCTACCTCCAACTCCTTTGTAAGTGTGAGGTCACTTTTCTCCCTCCCACACATTAGCAACCCCCCACCAATTGCAGCACAGCTGAGCTCCCTTGCATGAGGTGCCGTGCTTGAAACTACAATTCCCTGCAGCCTGCATGCTGGGAGGTGCAGTTTTGCCCAAGCTGGAGGCACTCTGGTTGGGAAACGCTGGTCTAAACACCTAAATTCCCACTGATCACAACTTTTGACGCGTCTCTACGACTTATCAAACTATTTTCACCACTGTGCCCATTTAAGTGTTGCCTTTCTCTACCGTAGACTCACAAATTGGTGCAATGCTCTCCTAGGAAACTCATTATCTTGCCCTCACGTATCCGGATTTTCGGCAGGAGGCTGGATTAGCCGTGTGAATACCCTGTATATACAGTAATGCTCATAATTGGAGGAGGTCGTAGACCCAAGTACAACTTCCAGTTATTACAATGCAGCCCGTCGTCACTGGGGCACGGTGCCATCGCCGATCCGACCCGGACCCCGAGGGGGAGCCGTGTATTGTAGCGATACATAAAAATTAGGCCATAGAAAACTTTGCACAAAAGTCTCCATTGTGCTGAGCAGCTTAAAACAAGTAAGTTATGAAAATGCGAGGGGATAAATCAGAGAGGTCTCCAGCTGTGACCGCGCTCGGAGCCGCTGAGGGTCCTTGGCACGGCATCAGCCATGGCCTCTCGTGTTTGATGCTCAGCACGGATGTGTGCAGCTTTAAGACTGGAGGGCTCATTACCTTCCCCAACAAAAGATGTCACTCAGAGGCGGCAGCTGAGAGAATAAGGATTGTTAGCAATGAAAGTGCGGGGACCTACAGCATCAACCCCCTACCGGCACAGCTGCTGCGCGACACTACCGAGCGAAAAACCTCCATTTCTCATGGACAGAAGGAGAGATTTACGGGGGCTCTATATTTCACGCTTTCAGCTGGATGTCTCTTCCGATGACCTTGACGGAACACAAAACTCTTATTTTTTTTCCTCCATGCCTAACCATTTAGCATAAACCGTAAAATAATTACAGTATGAGCGGTGTCTTACATGAGCGGAACGGTAATAAAGTAGTTATATATTCTTATTGTGGCGGTAATTTATAGAGATATTATAGTCTAACAGATGGAATGGAACAAACTTCACGCTCAAAATAAGAGTTTGATATTCAGGTAAAAGTCTTAAGTGACGGGATGTGATGGAGGGCACTGTCTTCAGAATTAGATTCCAGTGGGCGGCCATGATGGTAGAGGGACAAAAAAAATTATACGGAAGTTAATGCACCAAAATATTGGAATGTCATTGGTTGCGTAGCATTGCGGGGACAATATCATCAGGTGCAGGACCAACGCTTGTTTTGCCGACAACTATCCCAATCCTCATACATGCCTGCACTTTGTTGAGAGTAAATGTATGTAGTTAAAGGGGTACTCCGCCCCCAGACATCTTGTTCCTTTGGATTGGGGATAAGATGTCTGATCACAGGGGACCCGCTACTGGGGACCCCCATGATCTCCCTGCGGCATCCGGCGTTTGTTTAGAGCATTGGGTGCAGCGCCGAAGGCTCGTGATGTCACAGCCATGCCCCCTCAATGCAAGTCTATGTGAGGGGGCGTGACGTCCGTCACGCCCCCTCCCATAGACTTGCATTGAGGGGGCATGGCCATGACATCACGAGCCTCCGCCCCGCATCGGCAGTCATCCGGCATGGAGCGAAATTCGCTTCATCCACTGGACGTCTGGGGTGCCACAGCCGAGATGGGGACCCCCGTGATCAGACATCTTTTCCTCTCTCCTTTGGATAGGGGATAAGATGTCTAGGGGCGGAGTACCCCTATAAGCATGAATGTGTGTGTAGTTAAGTATGCATGTGTGTATGTTTGAATGTGCATGTGTGATGTTGAGAATGCATGTGTGTTATTGAGTGTGCATGTGTGTGTTTGAGCATGCATGTGTGTGATTGATCATGCATGTATATGTGGTTGATCGTGCAGGGCAGCTCAATGGTTAGCGGCATTGCCTCTCACTGCAGGGGTCCTAGGTTCAAATTCCACCATGGACAACATCTGCAAGGAGTTTGTATATTCTTCCTGTGGTTCAACTGACATTATCTTAAAGGGGTACTCCGGTGAAAAACTTTTTTTTTTTTTTTATCAACTGGTTCCAGAAAGCTAAACAGATTTGTAAATTACTTATATTAAAAAAATCTTAACCCTTCCAGTGCTTATTAGCTGCTGAATACTACAGAGGAAATTATTTTCTTTTTGGAACACAGAGCTCTCTGCTGATATCATGACCACAGTGCTCTCTGCTGACATCTCTGTCCATTTTAGGAATTGTCCAGAGCAGCATAGGTTTTCTATGGGGATTTTCTCCTACTCTGGACAGTTATTAAAATGGACAGAGGTGTCAGCAGAGAGCACTGTGGTTGGGATGTCAGCAGAGAGCTCTGTGTCCCAAAAAGAAAATAATTTCCTCTGTAGTATTCAGCAACTAATAAGTACTGGAAGGATTAAGATTTTTTAATAGAAGTAATTTACAAATCTGTTTAACTTTCTAGCACCAGTTGATTAAAAAAAAAGAAAGTTTTCCACCGGAGTACCCCTTTAATGCAGTGTTTGCCAATCTGTAACTGTTTCAAAACTACAACTCCCAGCATGCTATGTATTTTTGCAACAGATGGAGGCACACTGGTTGTGAAATGCTGCTTGTTGGCCTTTTCGATGATGTGATTGTCGTCTTCCATCTTGTTGACTCGTCCTCCTCTCCCATTGTCTTATGTCATTTATCAAACATCTATTGGTTTAATGGAATCTCTCACAACAATTAGATGTGTCGGCCATATTGAGCTGCCAGGACAGAGAATTACCGCAGTGTTTCCATCCTATATTTTGCAGACTATGGACGGGTTGTGTGATTGGAGGCGACATGTTCTCCCAATTGGTTGTTCTCCGAGTACATGTATATTAATGTGCTGCAGTCCCCATAGGATAGATTTACACACATTACTGTGGCCCACCCTTTCATGTTAGCTCAGACCAGGCTTAGGGGTTAAAGGTCTCCAGCCTTAAAGGGATTGTCCCACTATTAATTATCTTATATAACAATTCTTGCCATTTACACAGTTACTAAGAATCTGCTGATGAGTTATGACATATTCTTATGTAGGCGCCACCTGGTGGTCATCATAGTGTATAGCAATGTGCATGTCTACATAAAGAGCTGAGTACTGGGACACACATGCTCAGTCACTCTCCCCATCTACATGATGAGCTGAGTACTGGGACACACATGCTCAGTCACTCTCCCCATCTACATGATGAGCTGAGTACTGGGACACACATGCTCAGTCACTCTCCCCATCTACATGATGAGCTGAGTACTGGGACACACATGCACAGTCACTGTTCCTTTACACATACTGAGCTGGGGGCTGGAGGACACACATGCTCAATCACTGTCCCTATACACATAATGAGCTGAGTGCTGGAGGACACACATGCTCAGTCACTGTCCCAATATACCTAATGAGCTGAGTGCTGGAGGACACACATGCTCAGTCACTGTCCCTATACACCCAATGAGCTGAGTGCTGGATGCCACACATGCTCAGTCACTGTCCCTGGAGGTATCAGGACTCCCTGAGACCAACATCAAAGGCCTCTCACCATCCCGACCAGTACTCTGCTCTGATGAGGGACGGGGACCCCCATAAAGCCGTCTACCAATGGGTGACTCTTCCTTTTGGAGGAGACCTTAGTTTAGCCGATAATCCTGTCATGTTTCAATGCTATTAAAGAGTTGGACATTGACTTACAGGGAAGACACACCCAGTAGGTGGCACTAGAGGGACGGCATTCTTCTTCTGGGAGGAGAGCTGATTTGCATACAGTTTTCCCAGGAAGCATTGCCTGGCCTATACAAATCCTTTATTATCTCCTGGAGAATCAATGCTGCCCGAGGTCTTCACTACAACTATTCAGGTTTCTGTAACATTGACTCTTATTATGGAGATAACAGTAGATACCGGAACAGTCATCATCTTCTCAGAATGTGGAATTCTTCTTTCCTGGGATCAGATCCTTGATGGATGAGATCAATGACTGATCAGAATTATCAGTGTTATGCAGTCTCTTGGTTTTGCTTCTTTTCCAGCAGGTTCTGAGGATTGGATTCCAAAAACGTAACATTGATGGGAATGCTAAGGATCGTCCGTCAAGGTTCTAATTCCCCCAAAGACCCCTAAATATTATTACAGTAAAGCTCAACCATGGGAAGGTTCTTCTTCAGTGACGCTCTTTTCCTCCCTCCCTCCATCCTTCTTTCCCTCCTTCCTTCTTTCCTTCCTTCCTTCCTACCTCCTTCCCTCCCTCTTTCCTTCCTTTCATCCCTCCTTCCATCCATCCATCATTCCTTCCTCCCCCCCTCCCTCCCTCCTTCCTTCCCTCTTTACTTCCTTCCATCCCTCCTTCCTTCCTTCTTTCCTTCCATTCCTCTTTCCTTCCTTCCATACCTACTTCCTTCCCTACCTCCTTCCTTCTTTCCTTCCATCCCTCTTTCCTTCCTTCCTTCCATCCCTCTTTCTTTCCTTTCTTCCATCCCTCTTTCTTTCTTTCCTTCCTTCTATCCTTCCTTCCATCCATCCCTCCTTCCTTCCTTCCCTCCTTCCTTCCTTCCTTCCTTCCTTCCATCCCTCCTTCCTTCCTTCCATCCCTCTTTCCTTCCTTCTCTCTTTCTTTCCTTCCTTCCATCCCTCTTTCCTTCCTTCCTTCCATCCCTCTTTCTTTCCTTTCTTCCATCCCTCTTTCTTTCTTTCCTTCCTTCTATCCTTCCTTCCATCCATCCCTCCTTCCTTCCTTCCCTCCTTCCTTCCTTCCTTCCTTCCATCCCTCCTTCCTTCCATCCCTCATTCCTTCCTTCCATCCCTCTTTCCTTCCTTCTCTCTTTCTTTCCTTTCTTCCATCCCTCTTTCTTTCCTTCCTTCCATCCCTCCTTCCTTCCTTCCATCCCTCCTTCCTTCCTTCCATCCCTCCTTCCTTCCATCCCTCCTTCCTTCCATCCCTCCTTCCTTCCATCCTTCCTTCCTTCCCTCCTTCCTTCTATCCCTCCTTCCTTCCATCCCTCCTTCCTTCCATCCTTCCTTCCTTCCCTCCTTCCTTCTATCCCTCCTTCCTTCCATCCCTCCTTCCTTCCATTCCTCCATCCCTCCTTCCTTCCCTCCTTCCTTCCATCCCTTCTTCCTTCCTTCCATTACTCCTTCCTTCCATCCCTCCTTCCTCCATCCCTCCTTCCTTCCCTCCTTCCTTCCATCCCTCCTTCCTTCCTTCCATTACTCCTTCCTTCCATCCCTCCTTCCTTCTATCCCTCCTTCCTTCCCTCCTTCCTTCCTTCCCTCCTTCCTTTTTCCCCATATTACACTTTGACTGTCTTCTTCATGGTAAACAAGTAGTCATTTACATTACGTCACCCGTCTGTACAGTATGTTCACTCTTGTCAGAGACTATTTACATGTGGATAAGCGCCGACCTCACTTGACCGCTCTGGGGGAAGTCGCGGTGTTTCGTTCCTCAGTCTATCTGAAGAGTAGATGTGACAGTGTTCCGTCTTGTAATTAATTCCCGCACTTTAGTCTTCCCTGCTCTTCTCCTCTACACAGGATCTGCCTCATATAACTGGTACTCAATCTTTTCTTGTTGTAATGGAGAAATTCCGTCTTCCTGTTGACCTTGTCCTGAACGAGTACAGCTGCAGTGTAAAGTATGGGGAATAGACAGAAAAACAGTTTGATGCTCTGATAAGACTTTCCCGGTCCTTGAACCTGTGCCCGTCTCAGAAGCAGATGCGAGTACATGATGTGAACCCGGCCCAATGGTCATCTACAATGTGTACGGCTCTGTCGGTGCCCTGGTTATTTTCTACGTGATGATGTAGATTGTGCGGTGCCCATCATTGTAGAGCGGGTGTCCATGTGGTGGAGATCTCTCCATGGCGGCCTCTCATCAGGACTGCAGTAATTAGAATCTTCAGACAATCATTCGATGATACATTGATATAATATATAATGCGTCATCCAAGTGCCAGTCAGCTCCATATTTAGAACGTTGCGTCTCGCGTTTCAGGTCATATTATACATCTTGAGTGAAGCTTCGGTTTTTCATTAGGATTAACCCATCAGGGCCTATGGAGCCTCCATCTATTTATGATCACGGAATAGAGGTCAATGCCCTGATATCATTTCTATCCTATCTCTTTAAAATTCGCCTTTTCTGAACTTAATTTCCTATATTTGGCGCAGTCTCCTCCGCACCGTCCACTGGGGCCAAATCCCAGATCACTTAGTTTCTTTGGTCTATGATTAGGAATATCTACATTTTTTTCCCTCAATAAGATGATGTCCTTCAGCGGGGGAGCCGGCTCTTCAGGGTCGGGAACAGTTCTGCTCCTTCACATAGAATATAAGGCGTCAGGTCTCTTATTGAGTCCAAAATATGAAAATCAGAATTTATTATGTCTTGTTATATCTGCTTTATTTATATATTTAGTTTACATAGTTTTATCTATAGTATTATATTTTATCTGTACAAAGTTTGGAGCAATTCTTTGCCAAAATCATTTCATGGAGCTTTTTCTAATTGTTGGGGTTGTCAGAGAAACAAAAAAAAGTGCAAATAGCTTAAAAATGCAAAACCAATTTTACAAAACAGCAGCAGACTCTTTTTTTTTTTTTTTTTTTTACTAAATTATAGCATTTTTTCTCCCATAGACTTCTGAAAAGTCACCATGTAATAATGTCTACTGATGTATTTTCTGGTAGTTTTTCCCCAGAAAACTTTTATACTTTAATTATGGAGGAAAATAAGTATTTAGTCACCTACAAACAAGTAAGATTTCTGTCTCTCACAGACCTGTAACTTCTTCTGTAAGAGTCTCCTCTGTCCTCCACTCGTTTCCTGTATTAATGGCTCCTGTATGAACTTGTTATCAGTATAAAAGACACCTGTCCACAACCTCAAACAGTCACACTCCAAACTCCACTATAGCCAAGACCAAAGAGCTGTCGAAGGACACCAGAAATAAAATTGTAGACCTGCACCAGGCTGGGAAGACTGAAAATGAAAGACATACAAGACCACTGATAATCTTCCTCGATCTGGGGCTCCACGCAAGATCTCACCCCATGGTGTCAAAATGATCACAAGAACGGTGATCAAATATCCCAGAACCACACGGGGGAACCTAGTGAATGACCTGCAGAGAGTTGGGACCAAAGTAACAAAGGCTACAATCGGTAGCACACTACACCACCAGGAACTCAAATCATGCAGTGCCAGACATGTCCCCCTGCTTAAGCCAGTACATGTCCGGGCCCATCTGAAGTTTGCTAGAAAGCATTTGGATGATCCAGAAGAGGATTGGGAGCATGTCATATGGTTAGATGATACTAAAGTAGATAGATGTGAAAGTCAATCAGGCACTGCTTATGCAACACTATCCCAATTAAGGCTCCAGTTACACCAGTGCATACTGTGTGTAGCTGTATTTGTGGGTGCAGACTTCAAGTTAAATGTAGAAGTGCAAGTAGTAACTGTTAGAGAAAATGAATGAAGTCGCACTCACTCGAATATTTCTTCAGCATCTCAGAGACTATCATTTCTTAAACATAGCAGTGAAGCAGATGAAACAAAGTTCCATAGCGGGGAGCGAGAGCTGGCAAGGACCCTTATTGGTGTGCCCCACGTCTGAGAGCTTGCCGGCTCTTGCTCCCCGCTATGGAACTTTGTTTCATCTGCTTCACTGCTATGTTTAAAAAATTAAAGTCTCTGGGATGCTGAAGAAATATTCGGGTGAGTGCGACTTCATTCATTTTTACTAACAGTTACTACTTTTAAAACCAAAGTAGAACTGTCATGACCGACTGGGGGACTGCTTGCCCAAACATCCTAAACTATGGATCGACAACTTGGAGCCGGTCCCTGCCTGCGCTAAAGTGCAGTGGGGCTAAAACAAATAATATACATAGTCGGTCACGGGCCAGAAACATAAACAGAAAACTACTAAACAACCAGATATACCAGACAGGATACAAATACTAGCAGGGAAGAACATAAACATGCAAACTGATCTGGAATATTGGACACTGTTCACAAACAGATACAAGGACAAAAAGCAGATCAACCACACAGGATATATAAATATAGAACACTGTTCACACTGAACACAAATTTGTGGTCAGAAGCTGACCCAGTAGGATAACAGAAATATAGAACACAGAACTTCATATAAACGGATACAAGAGAAAACACAGTGTGAACAGAAACATAGCAAAAAGAACATAGAAATCCGAAAACCGACTAAACAAACACAGTTTAAAATCTGCTAAGAGCATGCCACCTAAACATAGGCTAAAACCAGAAAATACAAAGTGCATGTTAAAACAGAGATAGTAGATTAAAAGCTCAAACATAGAGTGTATCACCAAGAGCTCCAATCAGCATATCCAGCATCTTAGCAAGTCAGGATATAATGAAGTATCACCAGCCCTGAGGCTAGGCTGGGCTGACTTAATAGACACACCCTAGGAGCTATTGGCTAGCAAGCCAGAGGCTATTAAATATTCCCTGACCAGGGGACATAAAACTGTTCACACACAATCAAACCAATAGCTGTGTGTGAACACAGGCCAATACAGACATGACACCAAATACTTATTTCCCACCATAATTTACAAATAAATTCTTTAATAATCAGACAATGTGATTTTATGGATTTTTTCTCATTCTGTCTCATAGTTGAGGTTATAACCTATGATGAAAATTACAGCCTCATCTTTATAAGGGGGAGAACTTGTACAATTGGGGGCTGATTAAATACTTTTTTGCCCCACTGTATCCATCTATCATCTTGCATATATCTATCTATCTATCTCATATCTATCCATCTATCTATCTATCTCATATCTATCTATCTATTTATCTCATATCTATCTATCTATCTATTTCATATCTATCTATCTATCTATCTATCTATCTATCTATCTATCTGTCTCATATCTATCTATCTATCTATCTATCTATCTATCTATCTATCTATCTATCTCATATCTATCTATCTATCTATCTCATATCTATCTATTTGTATTGTCCCATTACACTTTTTAGTGCCCCCTTCCCCCTTTCTTCTTCCTTCTGGAGGAGAGCTCATTTGCATATCCTTTCCCAGGGTTCATTGCTGTCAGATTCTGTACAGTCTCCGGAGAGTTTATTCCCAGAGGAATCTCATTTATTTTTCAAGCCTTAGATTTTTTGCCACTTTTTGCCCATTTTTAGACAGATTTCCACCTCTGAGGGGTCGCGGGGTTCAGTCTCCCTAAGAATTCTCGGTCTGTGGGAATTAGGAAGGAGCCGGTTATTGCTCGGCGGAGTAGAATCCGGTGTTTACCGCTCCTGATGGGATAGGATGAGGTTCTCCAGGTCGGGAGGGTAATTCACAGAGTTGTGCGGAGGTTTTGTGGACTGAATTCTGATGCTCTTGTAATTTATGTAGAGTCAATGGAAAGTGCTGAGCGCTTCGCTCCTCGGATACACAGAAGCTTCAGCATTTTCTTCCACCCCAGAAGCTTCCATCGCCGGCTGTGCATTGATGTGTTCCCTCCATCCCGGCCTTAATTGCTTTTGGCAAGAGATTTGCGAAGCGCGAGCACAAGTTCTGCCATTCACCCTGCGGAGAGGAAACCAAGGCCGACCCGGTGTAGCAGAGCTGAGTCACTTTATACAGAGATTGTCACCCAAAAACAGATGTACAGAGATGAATGATCTGTGGGGGTCCCAGGAGTAGAATCTGTGGGGTCCCATGTCCCCCTGTGTGAATGGACGGTCAGACATGAGCATTCATCTCTATGGCGCAGACGAAAGAAGCCAAATAAAGTTCTCTGCTATCTCCTTCCAGCCCAGTGTTCCCCAAATAGGGGGCCCCCAGCTGGGAGTTGTAGTTTTGGCACAGCTGGGGGCACCTGGTTGGGGGCACTGGTTCAGCGTCTGAGCCCAGCGGTGTATTGGGGGTCGGGGGTGGAAGAAATGGTTGACAGTCAATGAAGAAAGAGAAAATGTCCAGCATCCAAGGGGTGGATACAAACAGGGTTTTTCTTTATTGTAAAACTTGCATAGACACAGGAAAAACTCTGACGCGTTTCATGATTTTACGCTTAGTCAAAGAAGCTTTCGGCCAACAGATATAGAATACTTATGGCCGTACACAAATCCTATTGATGTTCATGAG
>NC_079197.1:189593515-189701015 GCF_029499605.1 Hyla sarda | reverse complement strand
CAGGTCAACTTATGGGGTACCTTCATACTCAGAAGAGATGGGGTTTCAAATTTTGGGGGGTATTTTCTGCTATTAACCCTTGCAAAAATTTGAAATTTGGGGGGAATCACACATTTTAGTGAAATTTTATTTTATTTTTTTACATATGCAAAAGTCGTGAAACACATGTGGGGTATTAAGGCTCACTTTATTCCTTGTTACGTTCCTCAAGGGGTCTTGTTTCCAAAATGGTATGCCATGTGAGTATTTTTTGCTGTCCTGGCACCATAGGGGCTTCCTAAATGCAACATGCCCCCCAAAAACCATTTCAGAAAAACGTACTCCAAAATCCCCTTGTCGCTCCTTCACTTCTGAGCCCTCTACTGCACCCACCGAACACTTTACATAGACATATGAGGTATGTGCTTACTCGAGAGAAATTGGGCTACAAATACAAGTATAAATTTTCTCCTTTTACCCCTCGTAAAAATTCAAAAATTGGGTCTACAAGAACATGCGAGTGTAAAAAATGAAGATTGTGAATTTTCTCCTTCACTTTCCTGCTATTCCTGTGAAACACGTAAAGGGTTAAAAGGCTGACTGAATGTCATTTTGAATACTTTGGGGGGTGCAGTTTTTATAATGGGGTCATTTGTGGGGTATTTCTAAGATGAAGACCCTTCAAATCCACTTCAAACCTGAACTGGTCCCTGAAAAATAGTGAGTTTGGAAATTTTGTGAAAAATTGGAAAATTGCTGCTGAACTTTGAAGCCCTCTGGTGTCTTCCAAAAGTAAAAACTTGTCAATTTTATGATGCAAACATAAAGTAGACATATTGTATATGTGAAAACATTTTTTAAATATTTTGAATATCCATTTTCCTTACAAGCAGAGAGCTTCAAAGTTAGAAAAATGCAAAGTTTTCAAATTTTTCATAAAATTTTCAAATTTTTCCCCAAGAAAGGATGCAAGTTACAAATTTTTTTTACCACTATGTTAAAGTAGAATATGTCACGAAAAAACAATCTCGGAATCAGATTGATAACTAAAAGCATTCCAGAGTTATTAATGTTTAAAGTGACAGTGGTCAGATGTTCAAAAAATGGCCGGGTCCTAAGGTGTAAAATGGCTGGGTCCTTAACCCCTTAAGGACTCAGGGTTTTTCCGTTTTTGCACTTTCGTTTTTTCCTCCTTACCTTTTAAAAATCATAACCCTTTCAATTTTCCACCTAAAAATCCATATTATGGCTTATTTTTTGCGTCGCCAATTCTACTTTGCAGTGACATTAGTCATTTTACCCAAAAATGCACGGCGAAACGGAAAAAAAAATCATTGTGCGACAAAATCGAAAAAAAAAACGCCATTTTGTAACTTTTGGGGGCTTCCGTTTCTACGCAGTGCATATTTCGGTAAAAATTATACCTTATCATTATTCTGTAGGTCCATACGGTTAAAATGATGCCCTACTTATATAGGTTTGATTTTGTCGCACTTCTGGAAAAAATCATAACTACATGCAGGAAAATTTATACGTTTAAAAATGTCATCTTCTGACCCCTATAACTTTTTTATTTTTCCACGTACGGGGCGGTATGAGGACTCATTTTTTGCGCCGTGATCTGAAGTTTTTATTGGTATGAATTTTGTTTTGATCTGACTTTTTGATCACTTTTTATTCATTTTTTAATGTTATAAAAAGTTACCAAAATACGCTTTTTTGGACTTTGGAATTTTTTTGCGCGTACGCCATTGACCGTACGGCTTAATTAATGATATATTTTTATAGTTCGGACATTTACGCACGCGGCGATACCACATATGTTTATTTTTATTTTTTTTTACACTGTTTTATTTTTTTTATGGGAAAAGGGGGGGTGATTCAAACTTTTATTAGGGAAGGGGTTAAATGACCTTTATTAACACTTTTTTTTAACTTTTTTTTTGCAGTGTTATAGGTCCCATAGGGACCTATAACACTGCACACACTGATCTCTTATACTGATCATTGTTATCCCATAGGGACCTATAACACTGCACACACTGATCTCTCATCCTGATCACAGGCGTGTATTAACACGCCTGTGATCAGCATTATCGGCGCTTGACTGCTCCTGCCTGGATCTCAGGCACGGAGCAGTCATTCGTCGATCGGACACCGAGGAGGCAGGTAAGAGCCCTCCCGGTGTCCGATCAGCTGTTCGGGACGCCGCGATTTCACCGCGGCGGTCCCGAACAGCCCGACTGAGCAGCCGGGATACTTTCAGTTTCACTTTAGAAGCGGCGGTCAGCTTTGACCGCCGCTTCTAAAGGGTTAATACCGCACATCGCCGCGATCGGCGATGTGTGGTATTAGCCGCGGGTCCCGGCCGTTGATTAGCGCCGGGACCCACGCGATATGATGCGGGATCGCGGCGCGATCCCGCTTCATATCGCGGGAGCCGGCGCAGGACGTAAATATACGTCCTGCGTCGTTAAGGGGTTAAGAGGTTAAAGGGTTATCCCTAAAGGGTTTTCCCAAAACAGTGCCACTCTTGTCTTCAGTTTGTGTGTGGTATTGCAGCTCAGTCTCATTTAATCCTGGAGAATCCCTTAAAGGGTAATCCAATGGAAAAAAAAAAAAATTTTTAAATCAACAGGTGCCAGAAAGTTAAACATATTTGTAAGTGAGTTCTATCAAAAAATCTTTACCCTTCCAGTACTTTTTAGCAGCTGTATGCTATAGAGAAAATTCCTGTCCAATGTCCTGTCCACAGTGCTCTCTGCTGACACCTGATGCCCGTATCAGGAACTGTCCAGAGCAGGAGAAAATCCTCATAGCAAACCTATCCTGCTCTGGACAGTTCCTGACCTGGACAGAGGTGTCAGCAGAGAGCACTGTGGACAAGACAAAAAAGAAATTCAAAAATAATTTAGCATACAGCACACAGCTGCGAAAAAGTACTAGAAGGGTAAATATTGTGTAATAGAAGTCATTTACAAATCTGTTTAACTTTCTGGCACCAGTTAATAATAATAATAAAAAAATTTCCATCGGAGTACCCCCTTTTAGTGTAAATGAATAAGGGTCTGATCTTCAGAACGCAGCCTCCAATTTCCTATCTCCAGGGGTCCACACACTCTTTATAGCAGTGCCCTCCTACCAGGGCACCTCTAACTGTTGCAGAACTACAACTTCCAGCATGCCCGGACAGCCGTTGGCTGTCCGGGCATGCTGGAAGTTGTAGTTCTTCAACAGCTGAATGTCTCCACCACCACTAAGTTATAGTAAACCAACTGCAGAATGAGTTTAATTGCAGCAGGGGTTATCCAAAAAGAACATAGCTTTCTTCCAGAAACAATGCCACCCTTGTTTTCAGGTCGTGTGTGGTATTGCTGTTCAGTTCCATTGAAGTAAATGGAGCAGAGCTGTAATATGAAACATAACCCGAGGACAGGGGAAGAACTGTTTTAGAAAGAAAACAACTATTTTTTTTTCTTTTTTTTTTTTAATCCTAAATAACCCCTTAAAACATCAATGTTAAAATGTATCAGTGTAAGTGAAAGGTAAATCAGGGCTTCCTTCTCATCTCAGAAGCCTTTGGCTGTGCGGGCATGCTGGGAGTTTTAGTTTTGGAACAGCTGGTGGCACCCTGGTTAGGAAACACTGCTCTATGAGAGCGCTGGAGATTTGCGTTTTTAAATGCTGGAGTACCCCTTTAAGGAGCGAGTTGTAACAACCCTTTATTTGCCAACGAACAATCTTTTGTCTTTTGACGACCGGCAAACAATTTGTTACAATGAAGCAATTATTGCCAGATTTTATGAAGACTTAAAGGGGTATTCCAGGAAAAACTTTTTTTTATATATATCAACTGGATCCAGAAAGTTAAACAGATTTGTAAATTACTTCTATTAAAAAATCTTAATCCTTTCAGTACTTATGAGCTTCTGAAGTTAAGGTTGTTCTTTTCTGTCTAAATCCTCTCTGATGACACCTGTCTCGGGAAACGCCCAGTTTAGAAGCAAATCCCCATAGCAAACCTCTTCAAAACTGGGCGGTTCCCGAGACACGTGTCATCAGAGCGCATTTAGACAGAAAAGAACAACTCAACTTCAGAAGCTCATAAGTACTGAAAGGATTAAGATTTTTTAATAGAAGTCATTTAAAAATCTAGATTAATAGGAGGATTTGGAGTGGCTCTTTGTTTAATAAATATTTATATTTAACACAACAAGCCAGTTGTGTCCACATATCCTTTACCCTGAGCCCCAATTCTCTCTTGTAAATTAGTCATTTAAAAATCTGTTTAACTTTCTGGAGCCAGTTGATATATATATAAAAAAAAAGAAAAAAAGTTTTTTACTGTATAACCCCTTTAAAGTTCAATCCGGGTAGTCGGGGTTTTTAGTGGTTTGGGTGGAGTTCCCCTTTAAGTTTTAATGATAAGTGGAGAAGTTTCCGTGTCACATGTCAGGAGACATCGTAATGTAATATAATATAATGTAGTCACGCTATAAAGCTTCCAGCTGACAGGTGCGAGGTTTATAAAGATGCTGGAAATGTTGAGCGACGTAACATCTGAGGAAGGAATTAGAAGAAACGGCAGATTATTGTGGAGAGGTAAACGCCGTCACCTTGTTATCTATACGTTCCATATTACTTATTAATATCGCTGACAGCACAACTTGTCTGACGGTAGAAATGTTAATGGAAGCCGGAGCGGCTCGTCTACACCTGGCCCCGCCGCTTACTGCTGGATTAGCCTGTCAAGCGCTGCGCTCCCATCATTATGGTGCCATCAGAAGGTACGGAGGCTAATGGATGTTAAGTCCGCAATGATTTTACACGTCTGCACTGAAATAAAAGATATTCACCAATGGAAAATAACACAAATCTCCGTCTGGTTACATAAATGTTATTAATGCTTATTGATGCATAAGGGTACGTTCAGACGAGCGGACCCACAGCATCGCTGAAGAACCGCTGCATGGTGCCTTTACATCTGCCCGCTATGAGCAGACACACTGAAGCAACGTGCGCATACGCGGTGTACTCGCACACATCGCGGCCTCTCCATGAGCTAGGCTGAGAGCAGCTGCGATGTGCGAGTATACTGCGCATGCACACTGCAACTCGCACATCGCGGTGTGTCTGCTCGTAGCAGCGTATTGCCGCTCCGAGCACGCACATATAAAGCCACCATGCAGGGGTCCTTCAGCGGCGGATCCGCAGTGTCAAATACGCTGTGGGTCCGCTCGTGTGAACGTACCCTAAATGAGGAAGAAGAGAATACAGTGGAATGGATATGTAACACATTTCAGGGCAATGTAACAAACACAAAAGGAGAAGATAAGCCCTGCTGGGCTCATTAGAAGATGGAGTTGAGAGTTCCTCATGGGCGGGGTCTCAGTACAATGTAAAACAGTATCTAGAATATTAGAAATAATAATATCCTGTATTGTTTATTGAAGACGTTTCTCAAACACCTAAACAGATTAGTACTTGGACAGTATTGTGTTTTAAGAGTTGAAAGCTTTAAAGCAGGGTTATATACATTCCTAGAACAAAATAAAATTAAAGGGGTACTCCACTGGCCAGCCCTCTGGCTGCGTTCGGAACAAATGTTCTGAACGCTGTGCGTGTGCTGCGGGGGTCGACCACGCCCCCTTGTGATATCAGGCCACACCCCCTCAATGCAAGTCTATAGAAGGGGCGTGGTGGGCGTTAAGCCCCCTCCCATAGACTTGCATTGAGGTGGTGGGGCGTGACATCATGAGGGGGGCGGGGCTATAATGTCACAAGCTCCCAGCGCAGGCTCCAGCGTTCGGAACAGTTTCTTCCAAACGCTGAGCATCGGAGTGCCCCTTTAAAGACTATGGGTGACGAATGTTCACAAATGACATCCGCTATTTTTATGTTCCGTTATGATCCGTTATTGCTACTGAGCATGCTCAGTAAAGTCTCTCAACCAGGAAGTCACATGGAAACAAAATGACGGGCATAAAATAACGGTGATAACGGGTGATAACGGATGGCACATGCCTGTTATTTTTAATGAACGTCCGTCAATATTGGTCATCATCAGTTTTCATCTGTTGTGATCAGTTATTTCATCCATCTTGCTGTCAGAATGCAGAAACATAACGGTAGTGTGAATGGGGCCTAAGATGCAAAGTTGTAACATAAATAATAAAAAAAAAAAAAAAATATATATATATATATATATATATATATATATATATATATATATATAAAAAATATCATAATACCAATGTAGAGGCATTAAAAAATACAAAAGGCTTGGCTCATTAGAGGGAGTGATAACCAGGGGCCCTTATAGCTGCACAGGGGCCAAAGAAAGACACTAGAGTCCAGCACTTAATACAATCGAAAAGATTTGAAGAACATGAACACTGAAGTAGCTGAAGGCCCCGTCCCCTGATGGTCTAGATATTTATTGGAATGTTGTACTGGATTTACCCTGGATTGTCACCTATTTGGAACATTGTATTTTACAGTAACCAGAAGCTTCGCTATAGGGAGTCAGAGGAAGCGGTCACACCGGGGCCTGGAGCCTGAGGCTGCCCAAGGGCTCTTCTGCCACTTTGGGGCCAAGGAGCTTCTGCCTCTGGCCACTGAGCTGTTTCTTTAAAGGGGTTATCCAGGAAAAAACGTTTTTTTATATATTTCAACTGGCTCCAGAAAGTTATACAGATTTGTAAATTACTTCTATTAAAAAATCTCAATCCTTTCAGTACTTATGAGCTTCTGAAGTTAAGGTTGTTCTTTTCTGTCTAAGTCCTCTCTGATGACACCTGTCTTGGGAACTGCGCAGAGTAGAAGCAAATCCCCATAGCAAACCTCTTCTAAACTGGGCGTTTCCCGAGACAGGTGTCATCAGAGAGGACTTAGACAGAAAAGAACAACCTTAACTTCAGAAGCTCATAAGTACTGAAAGGATTAAGATTTTTTAATAGAAGTAATTTTACAAATCTGTTTAACTTTCTGGAGCCAGTTGATATATATATAAAAAAAAGTTTTTTCCTGGAATATCCCTTTAATTTCCACTATTATTCTTCTGATTTTTATTCTTATTATTTATTATTATTATTACTTCTCTCAGTCCTGGTGTTTTACGCTGTTTTTACATTCAGAAAGCTTTAGTATTTTTTTATTATACCGCCACCAGTCTTCACTCCTCCCGCAGTCTGCAGAACAACAACATCATCTACAGCTCAGCAAGACGACACGATACAGTGATCGAGAATCATCCGCACTCAAAAATAACCGAGCAGAAAGGTCAGCGGGAGGAATTTTACAGCTAAAACAACCCGGCCTCTCTTTATTTATTTATTTTTCCTACGACTTTGACTCAGTAAAAGGTGAAGCATTTTCTTAGACCAAAAACGTGTCTAGGTAGCTGCAGCCCAACAATAGGGACAATGGTATTACTGGCAGACGGTTGTGTATCCCATACAACCTGCGAACAAAGTATAAAGTGGGGGTGCACGGTCCACAAGTCTGGACTTGATTGTCACCAATAAATGGGTGGATATAAAATATATGTAATAAATGATGTAGATCCAGAGAATTCATTTAAAACTATTTATTGTTACAATGATAGTCCTTGTGGTGTCCTTTGTAGGGACCTTACATCGGACTCACCAGAATAAGCAAGAAAGTGAAGGTATAAAATAGTCTGTATCGCTCATATCTGGTCAGGATACTGCATGCGTCAGCGTGTTGGTAAGGGGTTAAAATCAATGCGTTCTGCGGCGCTGGGGTTTCCTTGTGTGGATCCCACTCTACCCCGGCGGCACAGGGATAGAGATTGGTGAGTGGGATATACAGTGGGCACCTGGGCCCCCCAGGTAACAATGTGTATTAATGTGCATAAAGAAGCCAAGGAAAGATGGGAAAATCCCCAAAAGGCATCAAATTACAAATGAGACATTCTTATAATATGTCACCAAAAGTTACATTTTATTTCCATCATTTACACTTTCAAAATAACAGAAGGCAAAAAAAAAATGGCGTCTGCAGAAGTTTGGGCACCCTGCAGAGATAATATATTGTACTGCCCCCTTTGGCAAGTATCACGGCTTGTAAACGCTTTTTGTAGCAGCCAAGAGTCTTTCAATCCTGGTTTGAGGTATCTTTGCCCATTCTTCCTTACAAAAGTCTTCCAGTTCTTTGAGATTTCTGGGCTGTCTGTCACGCACTGCTCTTTTAAGGTCTATCCATAGATTTTCAATTATGTTGAGGTCAGGAGATTGTGAAGGCCATGACAAAACCTTCAGTTTACGCCTCTTGATGTAATCCCCCGTGGATTTCGAGGTGTGTTTAGGATCATTATCCATTTGTAGAAGCCATCCTCTCTTTAAAGGGGTACTCCGGTGAAAACTTTTTTTCTTTTAAATCAACTGGCTCCGGAAAGTTAAACAGATTTTTACATTACTTCTATTAAAAGATCTTAATCCTTCCTGTACTTATTAGCTGCTGAATACTACAAAGGAAATTATTTTCTTTTTGGAATGCTCTCTGATGACATCACGAGCACAGTGCTCTCTGCTGACATAATAATAATACGTCTTTTTTATTTATTTATTGTTTTCCTTAGTGGGATTTGAACCCAAGTCCCCAGCACTGCAAGGCAGCAGTGCTAACCACTGAGCCACCATTCTGCCCTTAGCATATATCTGCTATGCATGGTTGCTAAAATGGATAGAGATGTCAGAAGAGAGCACTGTGCTTGTGATGTCATCAGTGTTCCAAAAAGAAAGGATTTTCCTCTGTAGCACTCAGCAGCTAATAAGTACTGGAAGGATTAAGATTTTTTAATAGAAGTAATATACAAATATGTTTAACTTTCTGGCACCAGTTGATTTAAAAGAAAAAAGGTTTTCACTGGAGTACCCCTTTAACTTCCGCTTTCTCACAGATGGCATCAAGTCAGCATTCAAAATTTGCTGAAATTTTATTGAATCAATTTTTCCTTCTACTCGTGAGATGTTCCATTTGCCACTGGCTGCAATACAACCCCAAAGCATGATTGATCCACCCCCATGCTTAACAGTTGGACAGAGGTTCTTTTCATTAATTCTGTTCCCCTTCTTCTTCAAATGTACCTTTGCTCACTCCGGCCAAAAAGTTCAATTTTAACCTCATCGGTCCACAGAACTTGTTTCCAAAATGCATCAGGCTTGTCTATATATTCATTTAAAAGGTTCAAACGCTGATTTTTGTGGTGAGGACGTAGAAGAGGTTTTCTTCTGATGACTCTTCCATGAAGACCATATTTGTACAAGTATCTCTTTATAGTGGAATAGTGCACCACAACTCCAGTGTCTGCCAGATCTTTCTGGAGGGATTGTGCAATCAAACATGGGATTTGAATTGTTTTTCTCACAATCCTGCAAGCTGTTCTGTCTGATATTTTTCTTGGTCTTCCAGATCTTGCTTTAACTTCCACTGTTCCGGATGACTGCCATTTCTTAATTACATTCCGAACAGAGGATATTGACATCTGAAAACGTTTTGCTATCTTCTTATAGCCTTCTCCAGCTTTGTGAGCATCAACTATTTTCAGTTTCAGATTTCTAGACAACTGCTTAGAAGAACCCGTGGTGCTGATTGTTGGGGCAAGGTCAGATGAGTCTGGGCATTTAAAACCTTTGAGATTGACATCACCTGGTCTTCCCAGATGATGATTGAGAACAATCCATGACACTGGCAGGTCTCAGCTTTGCAAAGGGGGCAGTGCATGCTATAAATTCTGCAGGGTGCCCAAACTTTTGCAGACGCCATTTGTTTGTTTTCTGTTATTTTGAAAGTGTAAATGATGGAAATAAAATGTAACTTTTGTTGACATATTATAAGAATGTCTAATCTGTAATTTGATGCCTTTTGGAGATTTTTCCATCTTTCCTTGGCTTCTTTATGCACATTTATACAAATTTTTACCTGGGGGGCACAAACTTTTGATCCCCACTGTAGAAAGTCTCTTAATTGTAATCCTGTGGGCGCACGAGGAAACGTTCTGCAGCATTGGAGGCCCCTCAAATGTGGACCACTCTACCCCGGCGGCACAGGGAAAGTTTTGAGTGGATTTGGGGATTTTGCACACTGTGCCTTTTGCCAGCGAGCCTGGTTGATGGAAAAAGGTTTTCACCGGGGAGACGTCTGCTGGCAGGCGGGATGCATACAACCCCGTAAGCGTGCTCCGGTAAACTTCTTGCAATCCAGTGAATGATGGTAAAGATTGTCGGGTTTGCCAATACTGGGGTACAGGTGATAGAGGCTAGACGCATTTCGAGGTAATCATCTACCCCTTTTTCAATAGCAATGGAAATGAGTTTAGATGACGGTGCAAACATGCAGACGATGCAACCAAATTGTCAAAGCGCTAAAAACATAAAAACAACCCAGAGAAAGAGCAAACAAAAGAATATAGAAGATGTGGGGGGAAGATTTACCTGGCCAATGACAAATGAAATCTGAATGTTCACTGTGCCCGCTGTCACTCATCGCCATTCATATTTCGGAAGCTGACCGCCGTGATAATTGATTTGATGGTCCGGCTTGAGTGGAAGCACTTCTGGGCATAGCGGCTTCCGAGAAGCCAGGAATAAAGTGAAGGTGGGAATAAAATAATGTGCTGCCGTCTCCTCGGAGGCATGTGGCCCACTTTATTATCCAGAAGAAGAAAAAAAAAACAACAGCATGCTTTTATAAGAAGCTGTCAAACAAATAAAAATAAATAAATAAATAAATAAATTACAAAAGGCCAATGTGGTAAAAAAATGACCAGAAAAAAATAACTAAATAAATAACTAACTACATAAATAAATAACTAAAATAAATAAATAAATAACTACATAAGTAAATTAATTAAATAATTACATAAATTAAATGAATAAATAATTAAATTAATAAATAACTATCTGTATTTCCAGCCAGATGGAATAAAATGGCCATTCAGGCGCAGACAATGAGCAGACGTATCTAACCGGCAGGTAACAAGATGACACTGCTAGGGGGGGATGTTGCAAAACTACAACTCCCAGCATGCTCGGACATCCATTGGCATGCTGGGAGTTGTAGTTTTGCAACATAATCAGATTTTAATCGGACCGCAAATTCTGAAGAATCTTATGCTGGTCCTTTGTGCACATGACAAAGCGCGGTCCATCTCTCTCCAGAAAAATGAAGGATGGATCCAGGCATGGAGGGACAATTATTGAGCAATATACATACAGTGGGGATCAAAAGTTTGGGCACCCCAGGTAAAAATGTGTATTAATGTGCATAAAGAAACCAAGGAAAGATGGAAAAATCTCCAAAAGGCATCAAATTACAGATAAGACATTCTTATAATATGTCAACAAAAGTTACATTTTATTTCCATCATTTACACTTTCAAAATAACAGAAAATAAAAAAATGACATCTGCCAAAGTTTGGGCACCCTGCAGAATTTATAGCATGCACTGCCCCCTTTGCAAAACTGAGACCTGCCAGTGTCATGGATTGTTCTCAATCATCATCTGGGAAGACCAGGTGATGTCAATCTCAAAGGTTTTAAATGCCCAGACTCATCTGACCTTGCCCCAACAATCAGCACCATGGGTTCTTATAAGCAGTTGTCTAGAAATCTGAAACTGAAAATAGTTGACGCTCACAAAGCTGGAGAAGGCTATAAGAAGATAGCAAAATGTTTTCAGATGTCAATATCCTCTGTTCGGAATGTAATTAAGAAATGGCAGTCATCAGGAACAGTGGAAGTTAAAGCAAGATCTGGAAGACCAAGAAAAATATCAGACAGAACAGCTCGCAGGATTGTGAGAAAAACAATTCAAAACCCACGTTTGACTGCACAATCCCTCCAGAAAGATCTGTCAGACACTGGAGTTGTGGTACACTATTCCACTATAAAGAGATACTTGTACAAATATGGGGGGACATTTCCTAATCTAGTCTATTCTGGTCATGCTTATAGACCAGCGTATGTGGTAGTCTCCTGTCTATTGGTCTCACAGCCCTTGATAAATTCTGTGCTCAGACTTCAGGGTCTACAGCTTAAACTGCATTTGCACCCGCTCCAACATGGTCTGACATTTCAGCGTATTTTGGGCAGATACGACTTGTCGCACAAAAGTTGCACTTGATAAATTCAGCACCAATGCATTTTCCAATGCATTTCCATCTAAAATAGACTTGCATGCGTCATGTTCTAAAAATCCTTTAGAGAAAAAGTTGCAGAAAAGTCGCACATATTTAGACTGCGACTTTCTGTGCGACAAATTTAGACAGGAAAAAACAGTCTAAATCGTTTGAGAAATCTCCCCCATGGTCTTCATGGAAGAGTCATCAGAAGAAAACCTCTTCTACGTCCTCACCACAAAAATCAGCGTTTGAACTTTGCAAATGAACATATAGACAAGCCTGATGCATTTTGGAAACAAGTTCTGTGGACCGATGAGGTTAAAAGTGAACTTTTTGGCTGGAATGAGCAAAGGTACGTTTGAGAAGAAGGGGAACAGAATTTAATGAAAAGAACCTCTGTCCAACTGTTAAGCATAGGGGTGGATCAATCATGCTTTGGGGTTGTATTGCAGCCGGTGGCACAGGGATCATCTCACGAGTAGTTTTGCTCGCAAATATTCACAATGCAAATTTTATTTGTGAATATCACATATTCGCAAATTCACGAATTTTCGCGAATATAGCACAATATATTCGTAATTACGAATATTCGGTTTTTTTTTTTTGGTTTTTTTTCCCACAGTATACATCACAGTGATCATCCCTCTCTGCTTCCAGCTTGTGTGGTGTATAGAAGGCTCTAATACTACTGTGTGAGACTGGCGCGCAAATTTTCACTTATGCTAATTTTTTGTATATGCTAATTTCCGAATACGCGAATTTTCGCATATGCGAAAATAAAACGAGAATATTACGAATATGCAAATTTTGCGAATATATGACGAACATTCGTCCATATATTCGCGAATATTCTCAAATTAGAATATGGCCTATGCCGCTCAGCACTACTCCTGAGTAGAAGGAAAAATGGATTCAATAAAATTTCAGCAAATTTTGGATGCTAACTTGATGCCATATGTGAAAAAGCTGAAGTTAAAGAGAGGGTGGCTTCTACAAATGGATAATGATCCTAAACACACCTCGAAATCCACGGGGGATTACATCAAGAGGCGTAAACTGAAGGTTTTGCCATGGTCTTCACAATCTCCTGACCTCAACATAATTGAACATCTATGGATAGACCTTAAAAGAGCAGTGCGTGACAGACAGCCCAGAAATCTCAAAGAACTGGAAGACTTTTGTAAGGAAGAATGGGCAAAGATACCTCAAACAAGAATTGAAAGACTCTTGGCTACAAAAAGTGTTTACAAGCTGTGATACTTGCCAAAGGGGGCAGTACAAGATATTAACACTGCAGGGTGCACAAACTTTTGCAGACGCCATGTTTTTTTTTTTTTTCTGTTATTTTGAAAGTGTAAATGATGGAAATAAAATGTAACTTTTGGTGACATATTATAAGAATGTCTAATCTGTAATTTGATGCCTTTTGGAGATTTTCCCATCTTTCCTTGGCTTCTTTTTCCACATTAATACAAATTGTTACCTGGGGTGCCCAAACTTTTGATCCCCACTGTAAAAGTCGCCATACGTCTCCTCTACTCGGAGCAGTGGGGGGTGATGGCGTCTTAGCACTTATCCCTGCTCCTAAGTGATACTAACCCTGATAACTGAATAATCAGTGAATGAAAGGAATAAAAATGGTGACCAGAGAATCATATCCGTCACCTCAACTACTGCACATGTGATCAAAGTGTAATAGGAAGATGAGCTGAGATCTACAATGAAATAATGTGACGTCATACAGAGCTGAGATCAGTAGTTATATTCTTGTATATAGGAGCAGTATTATAGTAGTTATATTTTTGTATATAGGAGGCAAAATTATAGTAGTTACATTATTGTATATAGGAGCAGTATTATAGTAGTTATATTCTTGTATATAGGGGCAGTATTATAGTAGTTATATTCTTGTATATAGGAGGCAGTATTATAGTAGTTATATTCTTGTATATAGGAGCAGTATTACAGTAGTTATATTCTTGTATATAGGAGCAGTATTATAGTAGTTATATTCCTGTATATAGGAGCAGTATTATAGTAGTTATATTCTTGTATATAGGAGGCAGTATTATAGTAGTTATATTCTTGTATATAGGAGCACTATTATAGTAGTTATATTCTTGTACATAGAAGCAGTATTATAGTAGTTATATTCTTGTATATAGGGGCAGTATTATATTAGTTATATTCTTGTATATAGGAGCAGTATTATAGTAGTTATATTCTTGTATATAAGAGCAGTATTATAGTAGTTATATTCTTGTATATAGGAACAGTATTATAGTAGTTATATTCTTTTATATAGGAGCAGTATTATAGTAGTTATATTCTTGTATATAGGAGCAGTATTATAGTAGTTATATTCTTGTATATAGGAGCAGTATTATAGTAGTTATATTCTTGCATATAGAAGCAGTATTATAGTAGTTATATTCTTGTATATAGGGGCAGTATTATAGTAGTTATATTCTTGTATATAGGAGCAGTATTATAGTAGGTATATTCTTGTATATATGAGCAGTATTATAGTAGTTATATTCTTGTATATAGGAGCAGTATTATAGTAGTTATATTCTTTTATATAGGAGCAGTATTATAGTAGTTATATTATTGTATATAGGAGCAGTATTATAGTAGTTATATTCTTGTATATAGGAGCAGTATTATAGTAGTTATATCCATACACATAGGGGCAGTATTATAGTAGTTATATTCTTGTATATAGGAGCAGTATTATAGTAGTTATATTCTTGTATATAGAAGCAGTATTATAGTAGTTATATTCTTGTATATAGAAGCAGTATTATAGTAGTTATATTCTTGTATATAGGAGCAGTATTATAGTAGGTATATTCTTGTATATATGAGCAGTATTATAGTAGTTATAGTCTTGTATATAGGAGCAGTATTATAGTAGTTATATTCTTGTATATAGGAGCAGTATTATAGTAGTTATATTCTTGTATATAGGAGCAGTATTATAGTAGTTATATTCTTGTATATAGGAGCATTATTATAGTAGTTATATTCTTGTATATAGGAGGCAGTATTATAGTAGTTATATTCTTGTATATAGGAGCAGTATTATAGTAGTTATATTCTTGTATATAGGAGCAGTATTATAGTAGTTATATTCTTGTATATAGGAGCAGTATTATAGTAGTTATATTCTTGTGTATATATAGGAGCAGTATTATAGTAGTTATATTCTTGTATCTAGGAGCAGTATTATAGTAGTTATATTCTTGTATATAGGAGCAGTATTATAGTAGTTATATTCTTGTATATAGGAGCAGTATTATAGTAGTTATATTCTTGTATATAGGAGCAGTATTATAGTAGTTATATTCTTGTATATAGAGAGCAGTATTGGGTTTTCTGGCAGTTTTTGAGTCAAAGGACATATAAAGGATGATGTGCGCTCTGCGGGGGTCGGACATGCCCCATTGTGATGTCATACCACACCCCCCCCCCCCAATACAAGTATATGGGAGGGGGTCTGCTTAGTCCACTTTTTCTTGTGTATTCCGCACAGGACAGTCACCATGAGATGTAAGACGCAGGAGTGATTCTTATCTTTTCGTCAGACACTTCATCCCAATGTAAGACAAACTACTTAGCTCATTACGCAATTCTCATTAAATCTCTCATTTGTCCTCTAATGTAATCGTTTTTTGTTAATTGTGTCGCCCACGTGGCTCCTGGCAGTCCAATCTTTTATCCGATAAAAAAGCAGTAAACTGAAAATAATTTCATTTTATTTCTTTTTTTTCCTCTACAATTCATTTTAATAGAAAGAAAAAATGATTTTTTTTCTCTCAGTTTTAATAGTTAACAGTGTTTTGTAGAACGCCGAAAATGTATATTAAAAAATAATTCTGCGATGCCGGAAATTAATTATGATAATACGGAATGAAGGAAGCCATGCTTAAAATATAAGACTTTATCCAGCATTTAAAGCTCAAGTGTAGTTTCCAGCCTTGTGTTTAGTCGGAATAATAGATCACGGAATCCTTGGAGAACTAATTATGTTGTTTCAGATGAATTGCAAATGCATCATTTAACTGTATTATCACTATGCATATGTCATTGACAATAAATCACAGGCGCGCAAAACATAGAAATAGCTTAAATGTCATCATTGATGTCTGCAGACTGGTTTATTAGACTTGTTTAAATGTCTGGGGGAAGAGAATGGAAGGGCAACGCGACGGGCGCAGGACGGATGTGCGGTGGGGCCGCAAAAGTTTGGACCAAAACCCAGGTTCAAATCCCATATAGACAGCAGCCAGTGTGCCTCCACCTGTTGCAAAACTACAACTCCCAGCATGCCCGGACAGCCTTCGGCTGTCCGGGCATGCTGGGAATTGTAGTTTTGCGACAGCTGGAGGCACAATGGTTAGGAAACGTTACTAAGGTAATGACAGTTGAACAAGAGAAAACCTTTCCAAACACAGGGAGAACATACAAACTCCTTGCAGGCGTTGTCATTGGTGGGATTTGAACCTTGGACCCCAGCGGTGCAAGGAAACAGTGCTAATCACTGAGCAACCATGCATGTTTGGCAACCACACATATGCATGCTCAACTAGACATATCCATGCTCAACCTCACACACACACTCAATCTCACACACACATCCACTCAATCACATGCACACTCAACCAAAAATATGCATGCTCAACCACACACATCCTTTACCACACATATGCATGCTCAACCACAATCATGCATGCTCAACCACACATATGCACGCTCAACCACAAACATGCATGCTCAACCACACATATGCACGCTCAACCACACATATCCACGCTCAACCACACATATGCACGCTCAACCACACACACATGAATCTCACACACACATCCACTCAATAACATGCACATGCATGCTTAATCACACACATGCACGCTCAACCAAAAACATGCATAGTCAACCACACATGCACACTCAACTACACACACACACACATCCTCAACCACACACATGCATGCTCAACCGCAAACATGCTTGCTCAACCACACATATGCACGCTCTACCACCACAAACATGCATGCTAAACCACACATGTGCACGCTCAACCTCACACACACATCCACTCAACCACACACATGCATGCTTATCCAGTCACACACTCAATCACACACCTTAAACAGCACACATGCGTGCTCAAGCACACACACACACACATATGCACACTCAACCAAGCTGAGAGTGCATGCCTACCCTACCATAGACTTCTCTAACAGGGTTTTATCTCCACAAAACCAAAAGAATCAGAAAGTTGAAACCAAACATTCCCGATCCTTCACTTTCCAATAATTTGTCGCTGGAGAGTCGTCTGTCGTTATATAGTGTCCTGAGGAAAACATCAGATCTATATTGTGTGTGGGGCCTCAAGTGTTAAACAGTCCCTGTAAATTGCTGCTAATGATTATTATCCAACAAAACAAATATATATTTAATATAGTTACTGATATAGTAGAGCCGAGTTTGTCATAAACTGTTGTACATTAGTGAAATTCTATAGGATTAGAAATACATTGCTGCTTTCTACAGGTAACAGCTCCACATTGGTCAATGGCTGTGTCTGGTATTGCAGCTGATTTCTATTGAAGCTGAGCTGCAGTTCCACAACCAACCTAGAGACAGATCTGGCGCTGTTTATATTTAAGAAAGAGGTCGCATATTTCTAACCCTGACTTAATAGATTTACATGTAAGTTCTCAGTCCCATCCTGGAGTCACAGTAGATTGTACAAAACATGGACTCAGCTACATCAACATTTCATGGGGAAACTCCTCTACTTTAATATAAAAAAACTAAGACTTCCATAGGATTTTGTCCCCCTCTAAATTACAAAAAATATCTAACCACACCCATAAAATATCAAGCCGCACCCATTATATGTCAAGCCACACCCATAATATTTAAATATAAAAAAACTTTGTAATATATCAAGCCACACTCATAATATATAAATATAAAAAACTTTGTAATATATCAAGCCACACTCATAACCATTTACTGTTACATTAATTACACCAGAGCATTATAATCAATTACACCAAAGAAACTCCTGGACCATAATTATACACATGACCCTACTGTAGACAGTAAAGAGGAGGTCACATGATCATACCCTGCTCTATACAGTAAGGGGGAGGTCACGTGATCATACCCTGCTCTATACAGTAAGGAGGAGGTCACATGATCATACCCTGCTCTATACAGTAAGGAGGAGGTCACATGATCATACCCTGCTCCATACAGTAAGGAGGAGGTCACATGATCATACCCTGCTCTACACAGTAAGGGGGAGGTCACATGATCATACCCTGCTCTATACAGTAAGGAGGAGGTCACATGATCATACCCTGCTCCATACAGTAAGGAGGAGGTCACATGATCATACCCTGCTCTACACAGTAAGGGGGAGGTCACATGATCATACCCTGCTCTACACAGTAAGGGGGAGGTCACATGATCATAACCTGCTCTATACAGTAAGGAGGAGATCACATGATCATACCCTGCTCTATACAGTAAGGAGGAGGTCACATGATCATAACCTGCTCTACACAGTAAGGGGGAGGTCACATGATCATACCCTGCTCTATACAGTAAGGGGGAGGTCACATGATCATACCCTGCTCTATACAGTAAGGATGAGGTCACATGATCATACCCTGCTCTACACAGTAAGGGGGAGGTCACATGATCATACCCTGTTCTACACAGTAAGGGGGAGGTCACATGATCATACCCTGCTCTACACAGTAAGGGGGAGGTCACATGATCATAACCTGCTCTATACAGTAAGGAGGAGGTCACATGATCATACCCTGCTCTATACAGTAAGGAGGAGGTCACATGATCATACCCTGCTCTATACAGTAAGGAGGATGTCACATGATCATACCCGGCTCTATACTGTAAGGGGGAGGTCACATGATCATACCCTGCTCTATACAGTAAGGAGGAGGTCACATGATCATACCCTGCTCTACACAGTAAGGGGGAGGTCACATGATCATAACCTGCTCTACACATTAAGGGGGAGTTCACATGATCATACCCTGCTCTATACAGTAAGGAGGAGGTCACATGATCATAACCTGCTCTATACAGTAAGGAGGAGGTCACATGATCATACCCTGCTCTATACAGTAAGGAGGAGGTCACATGATCATACCCTGCTCTACACAGTAAGGGGGAGGTCACATGATCATACCCTGTTCTACACAGTAAGGGGGAGGTCACATGATCATACCCTGCTCTACACAGTAAGGGGGAGGTCACATGATCATAACCTGCTCTATACAGTAAGGAGGAGGTCACATGATCATACCCTGCTCTATACAGTAAGGAGGAGGTCACATGATCATACCCTGCTCTATACAGTAAGGAGGATGTCACATGATCATACCCGGCTCTATACAGTAAGGGGGAGGTCACATGATCATACCCTGCTCTATACAGTAAGGAGGAGGTCACATGATCATACCCTGCTCTACACAGTAAGGGGGAGGTCACATGATCATAACCTGCTCTACACAGTAAGGGGGAGGTCACATGATCATACCCTGCTCTATACAGTAAGGAGGAGGTCACATGATCATACCCTGCTCTACACAGTAAGGGGGAGGTCACATGATCATACCCTGCTCTATACAGTAAGGAGGAGGTCACATGATCATACCCTGCTCCATACAGTAAGGGGGAGGTCACATGATCATACCCTGCTCCATACAGTAAGGGAGAGGTCACATGATCATACCCTGCTCTACACAGTAAGGGGGAGGTCACATGATCATACCATGCTCTATACAGTAAGGAGGAGGTCATATGATCATACCCTGCTCCATACAGTAAGGAGGAGGTCACATGATCATACCCTGCTCTATACAGTAAGGAGGAGGTCACATGATCATAACCTGCTCTACACAGTAAGGGGGAGGTCACATGATCATACCCTGCTCTATACAGTAAGGATGAGGTCACATGATCATACCCTGCTCTATACAGTAAGGAGGAGGTCACATGATCATACCCTGCTCTATACAGTAAGGAGGAGGTCACATGATCATAACCTGCACTACACAGTAAGGGGGAGGTCACATGATCATACCCTGCTCTATACAGTAAGGGAGAGGTCACATGATCATACCCTGCTCTACACAGTAAGGGGATAGTCACATGATCATACCCTGTTCTACACAGTAAGGGGGAGGTCACATGATCATACTCTGTTCTACACAGTAAGGGGGAGGTCACATGATCATATCCTGCTCTACACAGTAAGGGGGAGGTCACATGATCATACCCTGCTCTACACAGTAAGGAGGAGGTCACATGATCATACCCTGCTCTACACAGTAAGGGGAGGTCACATGATCATACCCTGCTCTACACAGTAAGGGGGAGGTCACGTGATCATACCCTGCTCTATACAGTAAGGAGGAGGTCACATGATCATACCCTGCTCCATACAGTAAGGGGGAGGTCACATGATCATACCCTGCTCTACACAGTAAGGAGGAGGTCACATGATCATACCCTGCTCTACACAGTAAGGGGAGGTCACATGATCATACCCTGCTCTACACAGTAAGGGGGAGGTCACGTGATCATACCCTGCTCTATACAGTAAGGAGGAGGTCACATGATCATACCCTGCTCCATACAGTAAGGGGGAGGTCACATGATCATACCCTGCTCTATACAGTAAGGAGGAGGTCACATGATCATACCCTGCTCTACACAGTAAGGGGGAGGTCACATGATCATAACCTGCTCTATACAGTAAGGAGGAGATCACATGATCATACCCTGCTCTATACAGTAAGGAGGAGGTCACATGATCATAACCTGCTCTACACAGTAAGGAGGAGGTCACATGATCATACCCTGCTCCATACAGTAAGGGAGAGGTCACATGATCATACCCTGTTCTACACAATAAGGGGAGGTCACATGATCATACCCTGCTCTACACAGTAAGGGGGAGGTCACATGATCATACCCTGCTCTACACAGTAAGGAGGAGGTCACATGATCATACCCTGTTCTACACAGTAAGGGGGAGGTCACATGATCATACCCTGCTCTATACAGTAAGGAGGAGGTCACATGATCATACCCTGCTCTATACAGTAAGGGGGAGGTCACATGATCATACCCTGCTCTACACAGTAAAGAGTCACATGATCATACCCTGCTCTACACAGTAAAGAGTCACATGATCATACCCTGCTCTACACAGTAAAGAGTCACATGATCATACTCCGCTCCCCAAAGTAAGAGGGAGGTCACATGATTTGCTACAGATTTAATATCAAGGTAGTGATTCCCTCAGTATTTAATATCCCCCCTTAGTCTTCTACTTTTAAGATGTCACCATAAAGAGTGAAGTGTTTTCCTAAGCTCTCTGACAAGGTGAGCGGCGAGATCCCGTCATTACTTTTGCGCAATGTCCAGGATAAAGATATTGAATAAGAAATATGAATTTTAGCATTTGAAATAATGAGAGCGTTAGCAATCCTAATTAGAAATCTGCCATAAAGAAAGAAATTTTAGAAAGTGAGCGGAATAATGTATAATGACACTCCGCCATATAAAGAATATAAACCTTACAGCTCAATTAACCAAATGTCAGCAACGTGCAGGCGTCTCGCATGAATCAGCTCCCGAAAAAAAACCTCGACATTTTTAGGTTAAATTGTGAAAAAATTAAAAGATGAGAAACTGCAGCTGGAGAATTTATAGATTACAAGGAGTGTTTGTGCCAGAATCTTTATGGGAGCGCGTCCATAAAACAATCGGAACGGCTATGAGCAGCAGGACGGCTCCGGGACATCCGGACGGTGGTTTGTTCTGTCCACCACATGATGAAGAGTCCATCCAGCAGTTACTTCTGGCTAATCATATCCTTCTTGACCCAAAAGGGTTTTTTAATGTATTCCCCAATTTGTCTTGTGTTAATCATTAGGGAGTTTTTGAGACTATTTGCCATTGTTGAGTTGGTTAATGTTGATAATGGTTTCATACATGGCCCTGATGTGGGTACACCGCAGTATACATAGTAGTCACTAGTGGACAGGCCGATGGCCCTGATGTGGGTACACCGCAGTATACATAGTAATCACTAGTGGACTGGCCGATGGCCCTGATGTGGGTACACCGCGGTATACATAGTAGTCACTAGTGGACTGGCCAATTGTTAGCATTCGGCAGGCTGGATGTGGATCCTCTGTGTCAGCGATGGATTGGCGTGGACCGTACGGGTGGACCGGTTCTAGGTTGCTACTGGTATTCACCAGAGCCCGCCGCAAAGCGGGATGGTCTTGCTGCGGCGGTAGCAACCAGGTCGTATCTACCGGCAACGGCTCAACCTCCCTGACTGCTGAGAAGGCGTGGGACAGAAGGACTAGACAGAGACGAGGTCAGACGTAGCAGAAGGTCAGGGCAGGCGGCAAGGTTCGTAGTCAATGGAAATAGCAAGAGGTCAGGTACACTGGTAAGGCAAACACAGTAAAACGCTTTCACTAGGCACAAGGGCAACAAGATCCGGCAAGGAAGTGCAGGGGAAGTGAGGTTATATGGACAGGGAGCAGGTGGAAGCTAATTAGACTGATTGGGCCAGGCACCAATCATTGGTGCACTGGCCCTTTAAATCTTAGAGAGCTGGCGCGCGCGCGCCCTAAGGAGCGGAGCCGCGCGCGCCAGGACATGACAGCCGGGGACCGGGACAGGTGAGTAACTTGGGATGCGATTCGCGAGCGGGCGCGTCCCGCTATGCGAATCGCATCCCCGCCGGCAGTGTCAGTGCAGCGCTCCCGGTCAGCGGGTCTGACCGGGGCGCTGCAGAGAGAGGAACGCCGCGAGCGCTCCGGGGAGGAGCAGGGACCCGGAGCGCTCGGCGTCACACCAATGGCCCTGATGTGGGTACACCGCAGTATACATAGTAGTCACTAGTGGACTGGCCGATTGCCATGATGTGGGTACACCGTGGTATACATAGTAATCACTAGTGGACAGGCCGATGGCCCTGATATGGGCACACCACGGTATACATAGTAATCACTAGTGGACAGGATGATGGCCCTGATGTGGGTACACTGCCATATACATAGTAGTCACTAGTGGACTGGCCAATGGCCCTGGTGTGAGTTCACAGAAGTATACATAGTAATCACTAGTGGACTGGCCGATGTCCCTGATGTGGATACACAGCAGTATACATAGTAATCACTAGTGGACAAGCCGATGGCCCTGATGTGGGTACACTGCAGTATACTTAGTAGTCCCTAGTGGACAGGCCGATGGCCCTGATGTGGGTACACTGCAGTATACATAGTAGTCACTAGTGGACAGGCCGATGGCCTTGATGTTGGTACACTGCAGTATACGTAGTAGTCACTAGTGGACTGGTTGATGGCCCAGGTGTGGGTAAACTGCAGTATACATAGTAGTCACTAGTGGACTGGCCGATGGCCCTGATGTGGATACACAGCAGTATACATAGTAATCACTAGTGGACTGGCCGATGGCCCTGATGTGGGTACACTGCAGTATACGTAGTAGTTGCTAGTGGACTCGCCGATGGCCCTGAAGTGGGTACACTGCGGTATACATAGTAGCCACTAGTGGACTGGCCAATGGCCTTGATGTAGGTACACTGCGGTATACATAGTAGTCACTAGTGGACAGGCCGATGGCCCTGATGTGGGTACACTGCAGTATACGTAGTAGTCACTAGTGGACTGGCCGATGGCCCTGATGGGGGTACACTGCAGTATACATAGTAGCCACTAGTGGAAAAGCCGATGGTCCTGATTTGGAAACACTGCATCTTTTTTTTTTTTTTTTTTTACCTGTGATGGTTTTGTCCCCTGATGAATCCCTAATATTTATTGGGGGGAAATGTGTTGGGACTGTGTTTTTAACAAATATTTATTTACACCCGCTCTACATATCCTCTGCTGGTATATACAATTTTTCTGATGAGTACTGTAGATGAGCGGGCTTGTAATCAGGAGAAGGTCAGCATAGGGACTGGTAAGCAGAGATATTATAGGAGTGTGTCAGGGACTTATTCCTGTGTAGTAGGTTCTGTAACTTAAAGGAATATAAAACATGGAAGATAGAAGATGTCTACTGTCAGTACTGTCAGCAATGCCTTATCAATTAGGGCAGGGTTACATATTGTGCATCCGCAGGCAGTTACAGAGCAACTGCAGAGCGAGCTCCCAGCTGCGGCAGAGCTGCAGCTGGCAGTTCGCACTGCAGTTGCTCTGTAACTGCTAGCAGGGTGTGCATCAGCAGCATCAAATGTGCTGTGGATGCGCTGTGTGAGTCCCTACCCGTAACGTATATAATGTCAGAGAAGACCTGTCATGTGAGTCCAGCCTTGGACCAGATTGGTGTCGTCTTGGGTTGACAAGAGTTTTCATGATTCTAGGTCTGGAATTAAAGGGGTACTCTGCCTCTAGACATCTTATCCCCTATCCAAAGAATAGGGGATAAGATGTCTGTTCATGGGCTGTCTGGCTGCTGGGCCCCTTCTACAATCTCCTGGCCGGCACAGCGGCGTTCGTGACTTCATGCCCCTCCATTTTTGTCTATAGGAAGGGGCGTGACAGCTAGTACATAACCATCATGCCTCTTCCCATAGACATGAGTGGAGGGGGCGTGACGGCTGTGGTCGCCCATCATCTGGCATGCAGCGGAGTTCATTCTGTGCAGCGGATGATTGGGTGCCACGCCGAAGATCGTTTAGGGTCTCAGTGGCCGGACCCCATGTGATCAGACATCTTATACTCTATCCTTTGCATAGGGGATAAGATGTTTAGGGGCAGAGCACTCCTTTAAGTGGGACCCTATAGGGATGTTGAGCCCAGGATCCAAAAGCCTGATATGATCTTTAGATTCCATAAAAAATCTGATCCTCTTGAGTCATAATTAACAATGTCTGAGGGTCAATAATATCTAAAAAGTGATAAAAACCATGAAGGACGAAAGTTTTTGTCTATGGAAATGCCAATAAAAACATCTCATTGGATGCTGTGGGACTTCTCTGTTGGACATAGTATCTACGACCATCATAGTCGGTGTCGGTGGGTCTGATGTTCCGCAGATATTTGTGTCCTTTATAAGCCTTCTCTTCTGTCGTCCTTCACTTTTTAGTGTTGTAGAATTCGGTTGCTCTGAAATGTTAACACGCGGTCACTCCGAAGTGCGTTGTGACCCGTAGTGTCCCGTAGTGTGGTAAATATTTCCGTTTATAGACAGAATCACACCAGCCATTAGGGCTCCCGGGGGTCCTACAGGTGGGCTTTAAGCCTAAGTGGCTAATAGCATATTTCTCATAGGAAAACATGTGAATCACCGTCCCCTCTGAAATCCCCGAACCATTAACCAAATCTATCTATATTGCAGGTTGTGCACACGGTGTGATTTTCCGCTCTACAGTGGCCTCTATTACTCAGTTTGCTGGTGGCTCCTCGGGTTCTCGCTCTTTAGAGAGAATATATTGTATCTGCTTCGTGTTCTCATAAATCCTTGTAATATTATAAGTATCAGGTCCAGTTCTTTTGCTTTTACAATATTTTTAGCAACATTGATTTAAATAACGAGGACGGGCCCCGGTCATACTGACCCTCTGTGTCCACTGTGATTGTGCGCATCTCTGCCGATTCCTCTGTTCTACATTGTGTACGGGTGCGTCAGGAAATGTTCACCCTATGAACACTTCCTTAAAGGGGTTCTCCTCCTTGGACATTTACATCTTTTTGGAAGGACCTTATAGTAATAAACTGTTTACTGGGCCCAACAATCAGAATTTTTTATTATTTTTCTCTTACAGGGGTTTTCATTGTGTTATTTTTTTAAACCTAAATTTCAATCTCCTGCTCAGGCTTCTCTTCGAATTGGGTATTTAGTGAGCCCCATAGCCGATCAACAGCCTCATTGGTCACCGGCTGTACTTAGGATCCTGCACATAGTGTCTCCGGCCTTAGGATCCTGTACATAGTGTCTCCGGCCTTAGGATCCTGTACATAGTGTCTCCGGCCTTAGGATCCTGTATATAGTGTCTCCGGCCTTAGGATCCTGTATATAGTGTCTCCGGCCTTAGGATCCTGTATATAGTGTCTCCGGCCTTAGGATCCTGTACATAGTGTCTCCGGCCTTAGGATCCTGTATATAGTGTCTCAGGCCTTAGGATCCTGCACATAGTGTCTCCGGCCTTAGGATCCTGTATATAGTGTCTCGAGCCTTAGGATCCTGCACATAGTGTCTCCGGCCTTAGGATCCTGTACATATTGTCTCCGGCCTTAGGATCCTGTACATAGTGTCTCCAGCCTTAGGATCCTGTACATAGTGTCTCCGGCCTTAGGATCCTGTACATATTGTCTCCGGCCTTAGGATCCTGTACATAGTGTCTCCGGCCTTAGGATCCTGTACATAGTGTCTCCGGCCTTAGGATCCTGTACATATTGTCTCCGGCCTTAGGATCCTGTACATAGTGTCTCCAGCCTTAGGATCCTGTACATAGTGTCTCCGGCCTTAGGATCCTGTATATAGTGTCTCCAGCCTTAGGATCCTGTACATAGTGTCTCCGGCCTTAGGATCCTGTATATAGTGTCTCCGGCCTTAGGATCCTGTACATAGTGTCTCCGGCCTTAGGATCCTGTATATAGTGTCTCCGGCCTTAGGATCCTGTACATAGTGTCTCCGGCCTTAGGATCCTGTACATAGTGTCTCCGGCCTTAGGATCCTGTACATAGTGTCTCCGGCCCTAGGATCCTGTATATAGTGTCTCCGGCCTTAGGATCCTGTACATAGTGTCTCCAGCCTTAGGATCCTGTACATAGTGTCTCCGGCCTTAGGATCCTGTATATAATGTCTCCGGCCTTAGGATACTGCACATAGTGTCTCCGGCCTTAGGATCCTGTACATAGTGTCTCCAGCCTTAGGATCCTGTACATAGTGTCTCCGGCCTTAGGATCCTGTATATAGTGTCTCCAGCCTTAGGATCCTGTACATAGTGTCTCCGGCCTTAGGATCCTGTACATAGTGTCTCCGGCCTTAGGATCCTGTACATAGTGTCTCCGGCCTTAGGATCCTGTACATAGTGTCTCCGTCCTTAGGATCCTGTATGTAGTGTCTCCGTCCTTAGGATCCTGTACATAGTGTCTCCGGCCTTAGGATCCTGTACATAGTGTGTCCGGCCTTAGGATCCTGTACATAGTGTCTCCGGCCTTAACCTCCTGTACACAGTGTCTCCGGCCTTAGGATACTGCACATAGTGTCTCCGGCCTTAGGATACTGCACATAGTGTCTCCGGCCTTAGGATCCTGTACATAGTGTCTACGGCCTTAGGATCCTGTATACAGTGTCTCGAGCCTTAGGATCCTGCACATAGTGTCTCCGGCCTTGGGATCCTGTACATAGTGTCTCCGGCCTTAGGATCCTGTACATAGTGTCTCTGGCCTTAGGATCCTGTACATAGTGTCTCCGGCCTTAGGATACTGCACATAGTGTCTCCGGCCTTAGGATCCTGTACATAGTGTCTCAGGCCTTAGGATCCTGTACATAGTGTCTCCGGCCTTAGGATCCTGTACATAGTGTCTCCGGCCTTAGGATCCTGTACATAGTGTCTCCGGCCTTAGGATCCTGTACATAGTGTCTCCGGCCTTTGGATGCTGTACATAGTGTCTCCGGCCTTAGGATCCTGTACATAGTGTCTCCGGCCTTAGGATCCTGTACATAGTGTCTCCGGCCTTGGGATCCTGTACATAGTGTCTCCGGCCTTAGGATCCTGTATATAGTGTCTCCGGCCTTAGGTTCCTGTACATAGTGTCTCCGGCCTTAGGATCCTGTACATATTGTCTCCGGCCTTAGGATCCTGTATATAGTGTCTCCGGCCTTAGGATCCTGTATATAGTGTTTCCGGCCTTAGGATCCTGTACATAGTGTCTCCGGCCTTAGGATCCTGTATATAGTGTCTCCGGCCTTAGGATCCTGTATATAGTGTCTCCGGCCATAGGATCCTGTATATTTTGTCTCCTGCCTTAGGATCCTGTACATAGTGTCTCCGGCCATAGGATCCTGTATATAGTGTCTCCGGCCATAGGATCCTGTATATTTTGTCTCCTGCCTTAGGATCCTGTACATAGTGTCTCCGGCCTTAGGATCCTGTACATAGTGTCTCCGGCCTTAGGACCCTGCACATTGTGTCTCCGGCCTTAGGATCCTGTACATAGTGTCTCCGTCCTTAGGATCCTGTATATAGTGTCTCCGGCCTTAGGATCCTGTATATAGTGTCTCCGGCCTTAGGATCCTGTACATAGTGTCTCCGGCCTTAGGATCCTGTACATAGTGTCTCCGGCCTTAGGATCCTGTATATAGTGTCTCCGGCCTTAGGATCCTGTATATAGTGTCTACGGCCTTAGGATCCTGTACATAGTGTCTGCGGCCTTAGGATCCTGTACATAGTGTCTCCGGCCTTAGGATCCTGTATATATTGTCTCCGGCCTTAGGATCCTGTATATAGTGTCTCCAGCCTTAGGATCCTGTATATATTGTCTCCGGCCTTAGGATCCTGTATATAGTGTCTCCAGCCTTAGGATCCTGTATGTAGTGTCTCCGTCCTTAGGATCCTGTATATAGTGTCTCCCGCCTTAGGATCCTGTACATAGTGTCTCCCGCCTTAGGATCCTGTACATAGTGTCTACGGCCTTAGGATCCTGTACATAGTGTCTCCAGCCTTAGGATCCTGCATATAGTGTCTCCGTCCTTAGGATCCTGTATATAGTGTCTCCCGCCTTAGGATCCTGTACATAGTGTCTCCGGCCATAGGATCCTGTACATAGTGTCTCCGGCCTTAGGATCCTGTATATAGTGTCTCAGGCCTTAGGATCCTGTACATAGTGTCTCCGGCCTTAGGATCCTGTATATAGTGTCTCCGGCCTTAGGATCCTGTACATAGTGTCTCCAGCCTTAAGATCCTGTACATAGTGTCTCCGGCCTTAGGATCCGGTACATAGTGTCTCCGGCCTTAGGATCCTGTATATAGTGTCTCCGGCCATAGGATCCTGTATATTGTGTCTCCGTCCTTAGGATCCTGTATATAGTGTCTCCCGCCTTAGGATCCTGTACATAGTGTCTCCGGCCATAGGATCCTGTACATAGTGTCTCCGGCCTTAGGATCCTGTATATAGTGTCTCAGGCCTTAGGATCCTGTACATAGTGTCTCCGGCCTTAGGATCCTGTATATAGTGTCTCCGGCCTTAGGATCCTGTACATAGTGTCTCCAGCCTTAAGATCCTGTACATAGTGTCTCCGGCCTTAGGATCCGGTACATAGTGTCTCCGGCCTTAGGATCCTGTATATAGTGTCTCCGGCCATAGGATCCTGTATATTGTGTCTCCGTCCTTAGGATCCTGTACATAGTGTCTCCGGCCTTAGGATCCTGTACATAGTGTCTGCGGCCTTAGGATCCTGTACATAGTGTCTCCGGCCTTAGGATCCTGTACATAGTGTCTCCGGCCTTAGGATCCTGTACACAGTGTCTCCGGCCCTAGGATCCTGTATATAGTGTCTCCGGCCCTAGGATCCTGTATACAGTGTCTCCAGCCTTAGGATCCTGTACATAGTGTCTCCAGCCTTAGGATCCTGTACATAGTGTCTCCGGCCTTAGGATCCTGTACATAGTGTCTCCAGCCTTAGGATCCTGTATATAGTGTCTCTGGCCTTAGGATCCTGTATATAGTGTCTCCAGCCTTAGGATCCTGCACATAGTGTCTCTGGCCTTAGGATCCTGTACATAGTGTCTTCAGCCTTAGGATCCTGTATATAGTGTCTCCGTCCTTAGGATCCTGTACATAGTGTCTCCGGCCTTAGGATCCTGTACATAGTGTCTCCGGCCTTAGGATCCTGTACATAGTGTCTCCGGCCTTAGGATCCTGTACATAGTGTCTCCGGCCTTAGGATCCTGTACATAGTGTCTGTCACGATGCCGGCTGGCAGGTAGTGGATCCTCTGTGCCAGAGAGGGATTGGCGTGGACCGTGCTAGAGGATCGGTTCTAAGTCACTACTGGTTTTCACCAGAGCCCGCCGCAAAGCGGGATGGTCTTGCTGCGGCGGTAGTGACCAGGTCGTATCCCCTAGCAACGGCTCAACCTCTCTGGCTGCTGAAGATAGGCGCGGTACAAGGGAGTAGACAGAAGCAAGGTCGGACGTAGCAGAAGGTCGGGGCAGGCAGCAAGGATCGTAGTCAGGGGCAACGGCAGGAGGTCTGGAACACAGGCTAGGAACACACAAGGAACGCTTTCACTGGCACTAAGGCAACAAGATCCGGCGAGGGAGTGAAGGGGAAGTGAGGTGATATAGGGAAGTGCACAGGTGTAAACACTAATTGGAACCACTGCGCCAATCAGCGGCGCAGTGGCCCTTTAAATCGCAGAGACCCGGCGCGCGCGCGCCCTAGGGAGCGGGGCCGCGCGCGCCGGGACAGAACTGACGGAGAGCGAGTCAGGTACGGGAGCCGGGGTGCGCATCGCGAGCGGGCGCTACCCGCATCGCGAATCGCATCCCGGCCAGAGGCGGTATCGCAGCGCCCCGGGCCCGGAGCGCTGCAGTGAGAGGAGTGTAGCGAGCGCTCCGGGGAGGAGCGGGGACCCGGAGCGCTCGGCGTAACAGTACCCCCCCCCTTGGGTCTCCCCCTCTTCTTGGAGCCTGAGAACCTGAGGACCAGACTTTTGTCCAGGATATTGTCCTCAGGTTCCCAGGACCTCTCTTCAGGACCACAACCCTCCCAATCCACTAAAAAGAAGGTTTTCCCTCTGACCTTTTTAGATGCCAAAATTTCCTTGACGGAGAAGATGTCCGAGGAGCCGGAGACAGGAGTGGGGGAAACAGATTTGGGAGAGAAACGGTTAATGATAAGTGGTTTAAGAAGAGAAACATGAAAGGCATTAGGAATACGAAGAGAAGGAGGAAGAAGAAGTTTGTAAGAGACAGGATTAATCTGGCGCAAAATCTTGAAAGGACCAAGATAGCGTGGTCCCAACTTATAGCTAGGGACACGGAAGCGGACATATTTGGCGGAGAGCCATACCTTGTCTCCAGGGGAAAAAATGGGAGGAGCTCTTCTTTTCTTATCCGCGAATCTCTTCATGCGTGAAGAAGCCTGTAAGAGAGAATTTTGGGTCTCTCTCCATATGATGGAGAGATCACGAGAAATTTCATCCACAGCGGGCAGACCAGAGGGCAAGGGGGTAGGGAGGGGGGGAAGAGGGTGACGGCCGTACACCACGAAAAACGGGGATTTGGAGGAAGATTCAGAGATTCTGAAATTATACGAGAATTCGGCCCAAGGTAGAAGATCTGCCCAGTCATCCTGGCGGGAGGAAACAAAATGTCGTAAATAGTCACCCAAGATCTGGTTAATTCTTTCTACTTGTCCATTGGATTGAGGATGGTATGCAGAAGAAAAATTTAATTTAATCTTGAGTTGTTTACAGAGAGCCCTCCAGAATTTAGACACAAATTGGACGCCTCTATCCGAGACGATCTGCGTAGGCAACCCGTGAAGACGAAAAATGTGTACAAAAAATTGTTTAGCCAACTGAGGCGCTGAAGGAAGACCAGGAAGAGGGATGAAATGTGCCATTTTGGAGAATCGATCAACGACCACCCAAATAACAGTGTTGCCATGGGATGGGGGTAAGTCAGTAATAAAATCCATACCAATCAGAGACCAAGGTTGTTCGGGAACAGGCAGAGGAAGAAGAAAACCAGCGGGCTTCTGGCGAGGAGTCTTATCCCGGGCACAGATAGTGCAGGCTCGCACAAAGTCCACCACATCAGTCTCTAGAGTCGGCCACCAATAGAAGCGAGAGATGAGTTGCACAGATTTCTTGATGCCCGCATGACCTGCGAGATGGGAGGAGTGACCCCATTTGAGGATTCCGAGGCGTTGGCGTGGAGAAACAAAGGTCTTTCCTGGTGGAGTTTGCCTGATGGAGGCTGGAGAAGTGGAAATCAGGCAGTCAGGAGGAATGATGTGTTGAGGAGAGAGTTCAATTTCAGAAGCATCTGAGGAACGAGAGAGAGCATCGGCCCTAATGTTCTTATCAGCAGGCCGAAAGTGAATTTCAAAATTAAATCGGGCAAAGAACAGAGACCACCTGGCCTGACGAGGATTCAGCCGTTGGGCAGACTCGAGGTATGAGAGGTTCTTGTGATCGGTGTAAATAATAACTGGAAATCTTGATCCCTCCAGCAGATGCCTCCATTCCTCAAGTGCTAATTTAATGGCTAGAAGCTCTCGATCCCCGATGGAGTAGTTCCTCTCCGCCGGAGAGAAGGTCCTAGAAAAAAACCCACAAGTAACATCATGCCCGGAAGAGTTTTTTTGTAGAAGGACAGCTCCAGCTCCCACTGAGGAGGCATCAACCTCCAATAGGAAGGGTTTAGATGGGTCAGGTCTGGAGAGCACGGGAGCCGAAGAGAAGGCGGACTTGAGTCGTTTAAAGGCGTCTTCCGCTTGAGGAGGCCAAGACTTGGGATCGGCATTTTTTTTGGTTAAAGCCACAATAGGAGCCACAATGGTAGAAAAATGTGGAATAAATTGCCTGTAATAATTGGCGAACCCCAAAAAACGTTGGATGGCACGGAGTCCGGAGGGGCGTGGCCAATCTAAGACGGCAGAGAGTTTATCTGGATCCATTTGTAGTCCCTGGCCAGAGACCAAGTATCCTAGAAAAGGAAGAGATTGGCATTCAAACAGACATTTCTCAATTTTAGCATAGAGTTGATTGTCACGAAGTCTCTGAAGAACCATACGGACATGCTGGCGGTGTTCTTCTAGATTGGCCGAAAAAATTAGGATATCATCAAGATATACAACAACACAGGAGTATAACAGATCACGAAAAATTTCATTAACAAAGTCTTGGAAGACAGCAGGGGCGTTGCACAGGCCAAAGGGCATGACCAGATACTCAAAGTGTCCATCTCTGGTGTTAAATGCTGTTTTCCACTCATCCCCCTCTCTGATGCGGATGAGGTTATAGGCGCCTCTTAAGTCCAATTTAGTAAAGATGTGGGCACCTTGGAGGCGATCAAAGAGTTCAGAGATGAGGGGTAAGGGGTAGCGGTTCTTAACCGTGATTTTATTAAGTCCGCGGTAGTCAATGCAAGGACGTAGAGAGCCATCTTTTTTGGACACAAAGAAAAATCCGGCTCCGGCAGGAGAGGAGGATTTACGGATAAAGCCCTTTTTTAGATTCTCCTGGACGTATTCAGACATGGCAAGAGTCTCTGGGGCAGAGAGAGGATAAATTCTGCCCCGGGGTGGAGTAGTGCCCGGGAGGAGGTCGATAGGACAATCATAAGGCCTGTGAGGAGGTAGAGTCTCCGCTTGTTTTTTGCAGAAAACATCCGCGAAGTCCATATAGGCCTTAGGGAGACCGGTTACTGGAGGAAGCACAGAGTTACGGCAAGGGTTACTGGGAACCGGTTTTAGACAGTCCTTGGAACAAGAGGGCCCCCAACTCTTGATCTCCCCAGTGGACCAATCCAGGGTTGGGGAATGAAGTTGAAGCCAGGGAAGTCCAAGGAGAATTTCCGAGGTGCAATTGGGGAGGACCAAAAGTTCAATCCTCTCGTGATGAGATCCGATGCTCATTAGAAGGGGCTCCGTGCGGAAACGTATGGAACAGTCCAATCTTTCATTGTTTATACAATTGATGTAAAGGGGTCTGGTGAGACTGGTCACTGGGATGTTGAACCTGTTGACGAGAGAGGCCAAAATAAAATTTCCTGCAGATCCAGAGTCTAAGAAGGCCACAGAAGAGAAGGAGAAGGCAGAGGCAGACATCCGCACAGGCACAGTAAGACGTGGAGAAGCAGAGTGGACATCAAGGATTGTCTCACCTTTGTGCGGAGTCAGGGTACGTCTTTCCAGGCGGGGAGGGCGGATAGGACAATCCCTCAGGAAGTGTTCGGTACTAGCACAGTACAGGCAGAGGTTCTCCATGCGGCGTCGTGTCCTCTCTTGAGATGTCAGGCGAGACCGGTCGACCTGCATAGCCTCCACGGCGGGAGGCACAGGAACAGATTGCAGGGAACCAGAGGAGAGAGGAGCCGAGGAGAAGAAACGCCTCGTGCGAACAGAGTCCATATCTTGGCGGAGCTCCTGACGCCTTTCGGAAAAACGCATGTCAATGCGAGTGGCTAGGTGAATAAGTTCATGAAGATTAGCAGGCATTTCTCGTGCGGCCAGAACATCTTTAATGTTGCTGGATAGGCCTTTTTTAAAGGTCGCGCAGAGGGCCTCATTGTTCCAGGATAATTCAGAAGCAAGAGTACGGAATTGTACGGCATACTCGCCAACGGAAGAATTACCCTGGACCAGGTTCAACAGGGCAGTCTCAGCAGAAGAGGCTCGGGCAGGTTCCTCAAAGACACTTCGAATTTCCGAGAAGAAGGAGTGTACAGAGGCAGTGACGGGGTCATTGCGGTCCCAGAGCGGTGTGGCCCAAGCCAGGGCTTTTCCAGACAGCAGGCTGACTACGAAAGCCACCTTAGACCTTTCAGTGGGGAACTGGTCCGACATCATCTCCAAGTGTAATGAACATTGGGAAAGGAAGCCACGGCAAAGCTTAGAGTCCCCATCAAATTTATCCGGCAAGGATAGTCGTAGTCCAGAAGCGGCCACTCGCTGCGGAGGAGGTACAGGAGCTGGCGGAGGAGATGGTTGCTGGAGCTGTGGTAGTAACTGTTGAAGCATAACAGTCAGTTGAGACAGCTGTTGGCCTTGTTGCGCAATCTGTTGTGACTGCTGGGCGACCACCGTGGTGAGGTCAGCGACAACTGGCAGAGGAACTTCAGCGGGATCCATGGCCGGATCTACTGTCACGATGCCGGCTGGCAGGTAGTGGATCCTCTGTGCCAGAGAGGGATTGGCGTGGACCGTGCTAGAGGATCGGTTCTAAGTCACTACTGGTTTTCACCAGAGCCCGCCGCAAAGCGGGATGGTCTTGCTGCGGCGGTAGTGACCAGGTCGTATCCCCTAGCAACGGCTCAACCTCTCTGGCTGCTGAAGATAGGCGCGGTACAAGGGAGTAGACAGAAGCAAGGTCGGACGTAGCAGAAGGTCGGGGCAGGCAGCAAGGATCGTAGTCAGGGGCAACGGCAGGAGGTCTGGAACACAGGCTAGGAACACACAAGGAACGCTTTCACTGGCACTAAGGCAACAAGATCCGGCGAGGGAGTGAAGGGGAAGTGAGGTGATATAGGGAAGTGCACAGGTGTAAACACTAATTGGAACCACTGCGCCAATCAGCGGCGCAGTGGCCCTTTAAATCGCAGAGACCCGGCGCGCGCGCGCCCTAGGGAGCGGGGCCGCGCGCGCCGGGACAGAACTGACGGAGAGCGAGTCAGGTACGGGAGCCGGGGTGCGCATCGCGAGCGGGCGCTACCCGCATCGCGAATCGCATCCCGGCCAGAGGCGGTATCGCAGCGCCCCGGGCCCGGAGCGCTGCAGTGAGAGGAGTGTAGCGAGCGCTCCGGGGAGGAGCGGGGACCCGGAGCGCTCGGCGTAACAGTGTCTCCGGCCTTAGGATCCTGTACATAGTGTCTCCGGCCTTAGGATCCTGTACATAGTGTCTCCGGCCTTAGGATCCTGTACATAGTGTCTCCGGCCTTAGGATCCTGCACATAGTGTCTCCGGCCTTAGGATCCTGTACATAGTGTCTCCGGCCTTAGGATCCTGTATATAGTGTCTCCGGCCTTAGGATCCTGTATATAGTGTCTCCGGCCCTAGGATCCTGTACATAGTGTCTCCGTCCTTAGGGTCCTGTACATAGTGTCTCCGGCCTTAGGATCCTGCACATAGTGTCTCCGGCCTTAGGATCCTGCACATAGTGTCTCCGGCCTTAGGATCCTGCACATAGTGTCTCCGGCCTTAGGATCCTGCACATAGTGTCTCCGGCCTTAGGATCCTGCACATAGTTTCTCCGGCCTGAGGATCCTGTACATAGTGTCTCCGGCCTTAGGATCCTGTACATAGTGTCTCCGGCCTTAGGATCCTGTACATAGTGTCTCCAGCCTTAGGATCCTGTATATAGTGTCTCCGGCCTTAGGATCCTGTACATAGTGTCTCCGGCCTTAGGATCCTGTATATAGTGTCTCCGGCCTTAGGATCCTGTACATAGTGTCTCCAGCCTTAGGATCCTGTACATAGTGTCTCCAGCCTTAGGATCCTGTATATAGTGTCTCCGGCCTTAGGATCCTGTACATAGTGTCTCCGGCCTTAGGATCCTGTACATAGTGTCTCCTGCCTTAGGATCCTGTACATAGTGTCTCCAGCCTTAGGATCCTGTACATAGTGTCTCCGGCCTTAGGATCCTGTACATAGTGTCTCCTGCCTTAGGATCCTGTACATAGTGTCTCCAGCCTTAGGATCCTGTATATAGTGTCTCCAGCCTTAGGATCCTGTACATAGTGTCTCAGGCCTTAGGATCCTGTATATAGTGTTTCCGGCCATAGGATCCTGTATATTTTGTCTCCGGCCTTAGGATCCTGTATATAGTGTCTCCGGCCTTAGGATCCTGTACATAGTGTCTCCGGCCTTAGGATCCTGTACATAGTGTCTCAGGCCTTAGGATCCTGTATATAGTGTCTCCGGCCATAGGATCCTGTACATATTGTCTCCGGCCTTAGGATCCTGTACATAGTGTCTCCGGCCTTAGGATCCTGTATACAGTGTCTCCAGCCTTAGGATCCTGTACATAGTGTCTCCTGCCTTAGGATCCTGTATACAGTGTCTCCAGCCTTAGGATCCTGTACATAGTGTCTCCAGCCTTAGGATCCTGTACATAGTGTCTCCGGCCTTAGGATCCTGTATATAGTGTCTCCGGCCATAGGATCCTGTATATTGTGTCTCCGTCCTTAGGATCCTGTATATAGTGTCTCCGGCCTTAGGATCCTGTATATAGTGTCTCCGGCCTTAGGATCCTGTATATAGTGTCTCCGGCCTTAGGATCCTGTACATAGTGTCTCTGGCCTTAGGATCCTGTATATAGTGTCTTCTGCCTTAGGATCCTGTATATAGTGTCTCCGGCCTTAGGATCCGGTACATAGTGTCTCCGGCCTTAGGATCCTGTACATAGTGTCTCCGGCCTTAGGATCCGGTACATAGTGTCTCTGGCCTTAGGATCCTGTATATAGTGTCTCCGGCCTTAGGATCCTGTACATAGTGTCTCCGGCCTTAGGCTCCCGCACATATTGTCACTCTCAGCACTTTCCGTATTCTTCTCTTCTTTAATTTGAGAACTCGTCTTGGTTCCTCGTTGCTTTGTTAGTTACCCGGAGAGACGTGAGATAAAACATAACCTTTGGACATCAGAACCTTTTTCCCTCTTTTACACCCTTCTACAATTGCACAATAAAATGTGTTTACTTAAGTGCCGCTGGGGTTCCGTTATGGAATCTTTCCGATAAGTGACTCCGTGTTCCTTTGTTTCAGACAGAACTCGCTGTTAAGAGTTCAACCTAATAAACGTCCAAATAATAATCCGACGTCTTTCCACACTTGGGTCTTTAACCGAGGCCTAGCCTTTCTTTCACCCCATTTGCAAGTGGACTTTATTATCTTTTGTGCAATAATCTTCTCTAACCTCCGAGTGTTAACTGGAAACTGTTGTATTACGTGACGGGCTGAGAGGTCAGCGCAACGCAAGGGTTTAGTCTAATCTGCCGTAACCATCTGAGTCCATAAACCATATTATCACCGAGGGGCGAATATACATATGTGAAGGCTTTATGGCTCTGGGATATATTGATCAATAGAGAAGCTTACAATATAACTGTATAAAATATCTAATTAAAGTTTAATTACAATGTTGTTGCCTTTTAAATTAATTTAGACTGGAACCGTTATAGCAAGTGTGTAGAAATTGTCTGCTGCTTCCGGTGGTGAGCAATGGAACTACAGCTCTAAGACATCCCAAGAAAAAATCTTTGCACTTGTAAGACCCTGAAACTTCTATGGGGCCGTTATTGAGAGGTAGGGTTGCCACCTGGCTGGTATTTTACCGGTACAGCTGGTATTTTTGCCACCCTGACAGTTTTTTTTATATAAAAAATACCAGCAATGCAATGGCCGGTACTTATCCAACTAGTCCTCCAACTCCCGGAATGTTGCACCATAACATATACCAGTGTTTCCCATCCAGAGTGCCTCCATCTGTTGCAAAATTACAACTCCCAGCATGTTCGGACAGCCTAAGGCTGTCCAGGCATGCTGGGAGTTGTAGTTTTGCAACAGCGGGAAGCACCCCTGGTTCGGACACACTGACCTATACTATATATACTACTATATATTCCAACATACTGGGAGTTGTAGTTTTGCAACAGCGGGAGGCACCCCTGGTTCGGACACACTGACCTATACTATATATACTACTATATATTTCAACATACTGGGAGTTGTAGTTTTGCAACAGCTGGAGACGCCCCTGGTTTGGAAACATTGACCTATATAGCATAGGCTTGCATTGAGGGGGCGGAGCGTGATGTCACACGGAGGCGGGGCCGTTACGTCACAATGCTGTGGTCCCTGTGATCACCAGTAATCAGACCTGGAGAAAACATGCTCCGGGGACTGATTGTAACCGGGGACTGATTGTAACCGGTGTCCAGCAGCGGGACCCCGCAATCAGGCATCTTATCCCCTATCTTTTGGATAGGGGATAGATGTCTTAGCGCCGGAGTACCCCTTTAAAGGGGTATTCCAGGATTTTTTTTCTTATTTAACTGTACTACAGTGTCAGTAAAGTTAGTGAAGTTCATAATATAGTGTCTGTACCTGTGTTTGCAATTCTTCTGTGATTTTTGCCCCAATATTTATTTTTATCAGCATATAGAATGAGCATTGTCTCAGGTCTTCCCAGATTGCATTGCGGCCCGAGACATTACATCACTAGTCAGGTGATCAATGGGAGCCTGTCTGTGCTTCAATGGGTGAAGCAACCGCTGGGTTGGAGGGAGATCATTCTGCAAGGAGTTTTGCAACAGCTGGAGGCACCTTGATTAGAAAACACTGATCTATTACGTTAAAGGGATCACAGGTGTGTTTCAATTGGTGGGGTGGCTGATGGGGTGTGGGAGGGAGAAAAGTGGCCTCACACTTACAAACAAGGAATTATGGCACTTGCAGTTTGAGGTAGAGAACCCCAACAGGGGGGAAAAAAGCTTCAATGTTATACTAATCTCTCAACATAGCCATTTCGCCCCAAGACAAGCACGGATCCATCCCAAGCATGTCCATTACTGTCTGGCAGGTAAGTACTAAAATTCCCCTTATGGTGGAGAACCCCTTTAAAGAGTGGCACTCACCAAGTCCAGGAAGAAAATGTTTAATATCCTTAAACAGCGCACACAAGAAGATTACAGCAGAATATGGTACAGATGGCAGGGGTAGTCATGACGCACGAAACGTCTGTCCCGAACCCCCCTGCCATCTGTACCATTTCCTGCTGTAATCTTCTCGTGTGCGCTTTTTGAGACGATTAAAGACAACTTACCTGGATGTGGTGAGTGCCACTCTTTAATTCCTCCTTCGTTGTCATAAAAAAAAAAAAAAAAAACTTAAAAACCCCAGGAAGTAAATTGGGTGATATAGACACAAAGGTGCGAAGGAGGACGACGGATTTGCGTTTGTATAGAGGAACATTTCTTGTGATAATTGATTTTTATTTATTATTTTCAGTTGCAAAAAAAAATCATTCTGAATAGCGGCAAAACAAAGCTTTGCTCAGAGGATGAAAAGAAGAGTCTGAATGTATCTTGAGACACAAAATAAAAATAAGGAGCGACTCATCCGCGTTCCCTTTCAAAGGCCTTTCAAGCCGCGCCGTTTCAAGGGCGTTTCATCTTATTTTTTCCCCTCTCTCTCCCTCGGTCTTTCTTGCATATATTTTCATGTTGAGTTCAATGATACGAATAATAAACCTTTTATGAAGACTGTGATTATTTTTTAAGAGTATTTGTCAAGGTCTCCCTTCTGTGGTGAAACACGGGGAGCGAGCGGACAATTAGTGACGTCTCCGAAACCGCTGCCGGAACGAGACGCTTTGTCCGAAGGAAAGGAAAGCGACTCTGCGCCGCTAGAAATGAACGCAGCCTCGTGATTGGTTAATTGTTTTGGTAACCAATATTTGAAAGTATCGCACATTGTAGGAGAATATTTGAGGAGCCTCATGATAATGATACAGTATATTCCTTCACTCATATAATACCGCCATACAGTGTTCAAATAATGAAATATCCAAGTAATACTATTGTTAAATAGATTTTCCTTCACTCCTATAGTACCATCATTTAGGGTCCAAATAATATGCAATATCCAAATAATCAGCTTATGTATATATTCCTTCACCCATATAATACCGCCAAATAGCATTCAAGTAGTATACAATATGCAAGTAATACACTTGTTACGTATAAATTGCTTAACTCATATAATGCTGCCATTTATGGTCTAAATAATATTCAATATCTAAATAATATACTTGTTACATATATATTGCTTTACTCATATAAAACCACTATTTAGGGTCCAAATAATAAGCAATATCTAAATAATATACTGTTTACCTATATATTCCTTTACCCATATAATACTGCCATTTAGTGTTCAAGTAATATACATTATCAAAATAATCTTGCAATATATATATTTCTTTCCCCGTACAATGCAACCATTTAGGATCAAAAGAATGTGCGATATCCAAAAAGATTAACTTTTATATACTTTCCTTTACCCATATAATACCGAGATATATTGCTATGTATATATTCTTTCACCCACATAATACCCCCATATAGTGTTGAGGTAATATGCAATATCCAAATAATACTCTTGTAATGTATATACTCATATTTGTCGGCCATTACCGGCGGAACCTGCCGTGTATGACATGAGCACCGCTCCGATGCTCGCGGTCATACGCAGGACATAAATGTACGTCCTGGTGCGTGAAGAACCGCCAAACCAGGACGCACATTTACGTCAATGGCCGTTAAGGGGTTAAATACCGCCATATAGTGTCCCAATAATACTCTTGTTATTTCTATATTCCTTCACCCATATAGAACTGTCATAAAGAGGGACATTTATCAATGTTTGCTTATGTATTCTTTTTTTTAGTAGTTTTTTCCTTACTTTTTCTTTGCTTATGTGCGACGTATTTATCAACTGGTTTCAGCCTGTTGATAATTTTCTTTCACGTCAGCAATTTTTCCTTTTTTACTTTGGTAGTAGCTTTTTCTGCTCCATGTTTGAGCTGGAGTAAATTTAGTCAATTTTTAACGCTGTTGCGACTTTTTTTTGCGCAGTTGCGACTGTCGCAGTTAATAAATACCTGACTACCCGTAGTCCATTTTAAAATTATTACTACATAGTAAATTTTAGGAAAACTTGCTTTTCTCGCTTTCCAGTCAAAATGTCGCACGAAAAATCGCGTAGTCGCAGTTGCGACAATTTTGCGACAATTATAGTAAAGAAAACCTGACTAAACCCGTTGATAAATGTCCATAATAGTCTCTAAATGCTATGCAGAATCCATTTAATACTTACTTTTTATATACTCATTCACCCATAAAATCCTGCCATATACAGTATATATAGTGTCCAAATATTTAGCAGAGTCCAGATAATACTCTTGTAAAATACATATTCCTTCACCTATATATTACAAGTAATATGCAATATCCACATAAAGTCCAACTATTATAACCGTATAGCTCCTCTGACTGTTCTGTGGTTAAAAGGGTAAATTTAGGATGTCACCCCATTGGTGTCTTTGAAGAATTGGAACCCTGAACAATTCTTCAGTTTTCCCCTCTTTTGATCATACATGGTAATCCAGAATTCAGTTCTATTCATAAACCAGGTAGATGGACACTAACACAAGCAAAGTCGTACGACAGAGGAGAGGAGGGGGGGAGGTGGAGGGGATGCAGCTGCAGGATGTGAGAACAACCATTATAACCATTGTAATGGCGGCTACAATATCCACTGGTTATGTAAAAAGCCGAAACAGCGGAGAATAGATGTAACGACTTTCCATAAGAGGGTCTTATGTTGGCGTCATGTCGTTACCCCTCTAATACATGGTCGGGAGTAATATGGATCCCCAGAGGGGTAATTCCGTATCTCTAGGATACCCCATCAATCACTAATAGCTGGAGATACAGTCTCTGGGATTGACAATACTTTATAGTATACAGAATGAGATCAGTTCAGAATTTTCCTAGGGAATAGGCAGATTTTTGAGTAGCGCCCCCAGTGGTTGGACATCCAGCAGAAAACTCATTGGGATCAAGTAGATTTGTTATAGTGCATGAAAATCTGAACATATTTCATATTGTATTTTTTGTGTGTGTAATTTTAACGGGGAATCTATAAATCTATCAGACACATTTCAGCTTTCATGTGGATCCGGATCAAAGATTCTTCTGCATGCAGAATATACAAAGCATCCTAAGACGACACTCCGGATAGAGAGATTCATATTTAAAGGGGTACTCCACCCCTAGACATCTTATCCCCTATCCAAAGGATAAGCGATAAGATGTCTGATTGTGGGGGTCCTGCCACTGGAGACCCCCACGATCTCCCTGCAGCACCCGGCGTTCATTCAGAGCATCGGGTGCATCGCCGGAAGCTCGTGATGTCACAGCCACGCCCCATCAATGCAGGTCTATGGGAGGGGGCGTGACCGCCGTCACGCCACCTCCCATAGACATGCATTGAGGGGGCATGGCCGTGACCTCGTGAGCGGGTGAAGTCACGACCCCAGCTGCCCACACCCAGTGTTTTAACCCCTACAGGACCCATGACGTAACGGTACGTCCCGACACCCTGGGTCTTAAGGACCAGGGACGTACATTTATGTCATGGGCAGTTTTAGTCCCCGCCGTGCGCGGGGCGGGGATCGGAGCTGGATGCCTGCTGAAATCATTCAGCAGGCATCCCGTGCAAATGCCCAGGGGGGTCATCAGACCCCCCCATGTCGGCGATCGCGGCAAATCGCAAGTGAATTCACACTTGCGATTTGCGCGATTCCGGGTCATTACGGGTCTATAGTGACCCGGTGACCCGGAATGTAAGGGGGATCGCGGGTGTCTAAGACACCCACGATCCCCCTGAAGCGATAGGAGTGAGGTGGCACGGGTGCCACCCCTCCTATCCCTGCTATTGGTGGTCTAGACGCGACCACCAATAGCAGATCGGGGGCGGGGAGGTTTACTTTCGTTTTCCCCGTCCTGCCCTCCCACAATAAGCGGGGCAGGACGGGGAAATGACGGGGACCGGCGCCGAAGATCCACTTACCCATCCGGGCGGGCGTCGGAGGCTGCACGCGACGGAGATCGGCGGGCGGCGATGACGTGCGGCTGGATCTGACGGAAGCCGGTGAGTTGCCTAGCAACATCTGGAAGGTACAGTTGGAGACCATTATACAGTGGTCTCTAACTGTAGCCCTCCAGATGTTGCAAAACTACAACTCCCAGCATGCCCAGACAGCTGTTTGAACATGCTGGAATATGTAGTTTTGCAACAGCTGGAGGGCTACAGTTTGAGACCACTATATAGTGGTCCTTAAACTGTGCACCTCCAGATCTTGCAAAACTACAATTCCTAGCATGCTCAAACAACTGTTTGCTGTCAGGGCATGCTGGGAATTGTAGTTTTGCAACAGCTGGAGGACCACAGTTTGGAGATCACTTTGCAGTGTTTTCTAAAACTGTAGCCCTCCAGATGCAAAACTGCAAATCCCAGCATGCCCTGACAGCAATCAGCTGTCTCGGCATGCTGGGAGTTGTAGTTGCGTACCTCCAGCTATTGCATAACTACATCTCCCAGTATGCCCTTTGGCGATCAGTACATGCTGGGAGTTGTAGTTTTGCAACAGCTGGAGGCACACTGGTTAGAAAATACTGAGTTAGGTAACAGAACCTAACTGAAGGTTTTCCAACCAGTGTGCCTCCAGCTGTTGCAAAAGTACAATTCCCAGCATGCACGGTCTGTCAGTACATGCTGGGAGTTGTAGTTTTGAAACAGCTGGAGGTTTGCCCCCCATGTGAACGTACAGGGTACATTCACACGGGCAGGCTTACAGTAAGTTTCCTGCTTCAAGTTTGGGCTGCGGCAAGTTTTTCGGCGCAGCGCAAACTGCTAGCGGGAAACTCACCGTAACACGCCAGTGCGAATGTACCCTAAAAACACTACACTACACTAACACATAATAAAGGGTAAAACACTACATATACACCCCTTACACTGTCCCCCCAATAAAAATGAAAAACGTATTGTATGGCAGTGTTTCCAAAATGGAGCCTCCAGCTGTTGCAAAACAACAACTCCCAGCATTTCCGGACAGCCACTGACTGTCCAGGCATGCTGGGAATTTAGCAACAGCTGGAGGCACCCTGTTTGGGAATCACTGGCGTAGAATACCCCTATGTCCACCCCTGTGCAATCCCTAATTTAGTCCTCAAATGCGCATGGTGCTCTCTCACTATGGAGCCCTGTTGTATTTCAAGGCAACAGTTTAGGGTCACATATAGGGTATCTCCGTACTCGGGAGAAATTGCACTACTAATTTTGGGGGGCTTTTTCTCCTTTTACACCTTATGAAAAGGAAAATTGGGGCTACACCAGCTTGTTAGTGTAAAAACAAAAAAATTTACACTAACATGCCGGTGTTGCCCTTTACTTTTTATTTTCACAAGCGTTAAAAGGAAAAAAAGACCCCCAAAATTTGTAACGCAATTTCTCCTGAGTATAGAAATACCCCATATGTAGGCGTAAAATGCTCTGCGGGCGCACAACAAGGCTCAGGAGTGAGTGAGAGCGCACTATGTACATTTGAGGTCTAAATTGGTGATTTGCACAGGGGTGGCTGATTTTACAGCGGTTCTGACATAAACCCCCCCCAAAAAAATACCCACATGTGACCCCATTTTGGACACTACACCCTTCACGTAATGTAATAAGGGGTATATTGAGCATTTACGCCCCACAGGTGTCTGACAGATTTTTGGAACAGTGGTCCGTGAAAATGAAAATTTTTATTTTTCATTTGCACAGCCCACTGTTCCAAAGATCTGTCAAACGCCAGTGGGGTGTAAATACTCACTGCACCCCTTATTAAATTCTGTGAGAGGTGTAGTTTCCAAAATAGGGTCACATGTGGGGGGTTCCACTGTTCTGGCACCACGGGGGGCTTTGTAAACGCACATGGCCCCTGACTTCCATTCCAAAAAAATTTTTCCCAAAAGCTCAATGGCGCTCCTTCTCTTCTGAGCATTGTAGTGCGCCAGCAGAGCACTTGACGTCCACACATGGGGTATTTCCATACTCATAAGAAATGGGGTTACAAATTTTGGGGGGTCTTTTCTGCTATTAACCCTTGCAAAAATGTGAAATTTGGGGGGAAACACACATTTTAGTGAAAAAACGATAATTTTTTTTTACATATGCAAAAGTCGTGAAACACCTATGGGGTATTAAGGCTCACTTAATTCCTTGTAACGTTCCTCAAGGGGTCTAGTTTCCAAAATGGTATGACATGTGTTTTTTTTTTGCTGTTCTGGCACCATAGGGGCTTCCTAAATGCGACATGCCCCCCAAAAACCATTTCAGAAAAACATACTCTCCAAAATCCCCTTGTCGCTCCTTCGCTTCTGAGCCCTCTACTGCGCCCGCCAAAAACTTTACATAGACATATGAGGTATGTGCTTACTCGAGAGAAATAGGGCTACAAATGTAAGTATACATTTTCTCCTTTTACCCCTTGTAAAAATAAAAAAATTGGGTCTACAAGAACATGCGAGTGTAAAAAATGAAGATTGTGAATTTTCTCCTTCACTTTGCTGCTATTCCTGTGAAACACCTAAAGGGTTAAAACACTGACTGAATGTCATTTTGAATACTTTGGGGGGTGCAGTTTTTATAATGGGGTCATTTGTGGGGTATTTCTAATATGAAGACCCTTCAAATCCACTTCAAACCTGAACTGGTCCCTGAAAAATAGTGAGTTTGAAAATTTTGTGAAAAATTGGAAAATTGCTGCTGAAGTTTGAAGCCCTCTGGTGTCTTCCAAAAGTAAAAACACGTCACTTTTATGATGCAAACATAAAGAAGACATATTGTATATGTGAATAAATTTTTTTTTATTTGGAATATCCATTTTCCTTACAAGCAGAGAGCTTCAAAGTTAGAAAAATGCTAATTTTTCAAATTTTTCATCAAATTTTGGGATTTTTCACCAAGAAATGATGCAAGTTACCATAAAATTTTACAGCTATGTTAAAGTAGAATATGTCACGAAAAAACAATATCGGAATCAGAATGATAACTAAAAGCATTCCAGAGTTATTAATGTTTAAAGTGACAGTGGTCAGATGTGCAAAAAACGCTCTGGTCCTGAGGTGTAAAATGGCCTAGTCCTTAAGGGGTTAAAGAAATGACCAGAGATAGAGGATATGGGATAAGATGTCTAGGGGCAGAGTACCCCTTTAATATATATTCACCATACACAATTAACATAATTTCATTCACATTATAAAAATAGAAATTAACCATTGGAGAAATCATTCGTATTTGCCAAGATCATAATGATCTCTAAGTATAAGATCTGTATGGAGTACCCCTTTAAGATCGGTTCTAGGTGAATTATTTCTCGGCTGCGGCACCCGACATCTGGTGCATGTAGTGAAGTTTGCTCCGTGCCGGATGACTACCGATGCGGGGCGAAGGCTCATGATGTCATGGTCTTGCCTCACTTGTGAAGTCATGATCACGCCCCCTTAATGCAAGCCTATGGGAGGGGGCATGGTGGCCGTTGAGGGGGCGTGGCCATGACATCACAAGCGTGGCAAGGCCGTGTCATCAAGAGCCTCTGGTGCTGCACCTGATGTTCTAAACAGACACTGCGTGCAATGGGAAGATCTAAAGGGTCCCCAGCGGTGAGACCCCCGCGATCACACATCTTATATCCTATCCAAAGTATAGGGGATAAGATGTCTAGGGGCGGAGTACCCCTTTAAGGGTAGGGTCACATGTAGCATATACACTGTGTACTTGATGCATGCATATTTCTGAGCTAGCAAAGTCTATGGGAGTAATAATAAACACTCATGGATTTACACTGGAATACACAGCATGAAATATGGCACATATATACGCTACATGTGACCCTCGTCCCTCCATATCCCACAGACCCCACAGTCTATGGTCTTTATACATCTGGGTAGTTTCTATTGTGTTTAGGTGTAACCTACTTCTTTATAGAGTGCGGCCGTGTTCTCAGTGCCCCCTACTCGGTATACCCGATGTGCCCACAGCTTTCACCTCCAGCAGATATCATCACAGATTGACTGTAAAGCTTTTCGTCGCCGCTTTGAAAAGCTGCAAGTTAGCAATTTGCCAAGATATCCACAAAGGAAGCACAAAGAGCATAATAATGTCTTTAAGCGTATGCTCCTCGCTGTGAGGCCAGACATGTACCATCAATAAATAAAGAGGCTGATTGCTGTAAAGAGTACTTGAGTTGATTGGGTTTGATTGGATAGAGCTATGTTGAGGTGAGATGTACCCCCGGGGGTTCCACCAGCCAGGTGATCAGAATGGAAAAAAGGCAATGTTTTACTCATTTGGGGAATATAGACCAAAAAGAACAACTTCCAGATAGGGTGAAGTTCATCCTTCAGCAAAAAAAGAAAGAAAACTCCCCGGACAATTTATTTTCCAGCAAACGCATCCAGTGAAGTCAGAAGTGATGGAAGACGGAGACTGAGGGAAGATCTAGTGCCAGAGATTGTGTCTGGATTACAGGGACATTATCCATTATCCTGTAGTGCAGAGTCAAATATGGTACTGCTGGGGGGGAGGGTATAAACTAAAACCCATACTTACCTTCCCCGAATCCCCCACAACTCCCAATTGCCTCTGTCCAGTCCCCTCATCTTCTTCCTACTTTCACAACAAGCGATTGTTGTAGACCTGACAGCAAAGCCAATCATTGGCCGAAGAGGAAATAAGATCAGGGGACCAAACAGGGACTTCAAGGGATCAGGGCTTGGTAAGTAAACATTTCTTTTTAATCCTCATCCCCCCCACCCCCCTCATTAGAGCATTTTATTTATTTATTTATTTATTTTTAAAACACTGGATAAACTCTTCTAAGTGTTCCTGTCTCTTGGTATAATGTTTGACATGGCCTAAAGACATTCCCCTTACATATAAGACATTCCCCTTACATATAAGACATACCCCTTACATATAAGACATTCCCCTTACATAGAAGACATTTCCCTTACATATAAGACATTCCCCTTACATATAAGACATTCCCCTTATATATAAGACATACCCCTTACATATAAGACATTCCCCTTACATATAAGACATACCCCTTACATATAAGACATACCCCTTACATATAAGACATACCACTTACATATAAGACATTCCCCTTACATATAAGACATTCCCCTTACATATAAGACATTCCCCTTACATATAAGACATTCCCCTTACATATAAGACATTCCCCTTACATATAAGACATTCCCCTTACATATAAGACATACCCCTTACATATAAGACATTCCCCTTACATTTAAGACATTCCCTTACATATAAGACATTCCCCTTACATATAAGACATTCCCCTTATATAGAAGACATTCCCCTTACATATAAGACATTCCCCTTACATATAAGACATTCCCTTACATATAAGACATTCCCCTTACATATAAGACATTCCCCTTATATAGAAGACATTCCCCTTACATATAAGACATTCCCCTTACATATAAGACATTCCCCTTACATATAAGACATTCCCCTTACATATAAGACATACCCCTTACATATAAGACATACCCCTTACATATAAGACATTCCCCTTACATATAAGACATTCCCTTACATATAAGACATTCCCCTTACATATAAGACATTCCCCTTACATATAAGACATTCCCCTTACATATAAGACATACCCCTTACATATAAGACATTCCCTTACATATAAGACATTCCCTTACATATAAGACATTCCCCTTATATATAAGACATTCCCCTTACATATAAGACATTCCCCTTACATATAAGACATACCCCTTACATATAAGACATTCCCCTTACATATAAGACATTCCCCTTACATATAAGACATTCCCCTTACATATAAGACATTCCCTTACATATAAGACATTCCCCTTACATATAAGACATTCCCCTTATATAGAAGACATTCCCCTTACATATAAGACATACCCCTTACATATAAGACAGTCCCCTTACATATAAGACATACCCCTTACATATAAGATATACCCCTTACATATAAGACATTCCCCTTACATATAAGACATTCCCCTTACATATAAGACATTCCCCTTACATATAAGACATCCCCCTTACATATAAGACATCCCCCTTACATATAAGACATTCCCCTTACATATAAGACATTCCCCTTACATATAAGACATTCCCCTTACATATAAGACATTCCCCTTACATATAAGACATTCCCCTTACATATAAGACATACCCCTTACATATAAGACATCCCCCTTACATAGAAGACATATCCCTTACATATAACACATTCCCCTTACATATAAGACATTCCCCTTACATAGAAGACATTCCCCTTACATATAAGACATACCCCTTACATATAAGACATTCCCCTTACATAGAAGACATTCCCCTTACATATAAGACATTCCCCTTACATATAAGACATACCCCTTACATATAAGACAGTCCCCTTACATATAAGACATACCCCTTACATATAAGACATACCCCTTACATATAAGACATTCCCCTTACATATAAGACATTCCCCTTACATATAAGACATTCCCCTTACATATAAGACATTCCCCTTACATATAAGACATACCCCTTACATATAAGACATTCCCCTTACATATAAGACATTCCCTTACATATAAGACATTCCCCTTACATATAAGACATTCCCCTTACATATAAGACATTCCCCTTATATAGAAGACATTCCCCTTACATATAAGACATTCCCCTTACATATAAGACATACCCCTTACATATAAGACATACCCCTTACATATAAGACATACCCCTTACATATAAGACATACCCCTTACATATAAGACATACCACTTACATATAAGACATTCCCCTTACATATAAGACATTCCCCTTACATATAAGACATTCCCCTTACATATAAGACATTCCCCTTACATATAAGACATTCCCCTTACATATAAGACATTCCCCTTACATATAAGACATACCCCTTACATATAAGACATTCCCCTTACATTTAAGACATTCCCTTACATATAAGACATTCCCCTTACATATAAGACATTCCCCTTATATAGAAGACATTCCCCTTACATATAAGACATTCCCCTTACATATAAGACATACCCCTTACATATAAGACATTCCCCTTACATATAAGACATTTCCCTTACATATAAGACATTCCCCTTACATATAAGACATACCCCTTACATATAAGACAGTCCCCTTACATATAAGACATTCCCCTTACATATAAGACATTCCCCTTACATATAAGACAGTCCCCTTACATATAAGACATACCCCTTACATATAAGACATTCCCCTTACATAGAAGACATATCCCTTACATATAACACATTCCCCTTACATATAAGACATTCCCCTTACATAGAAGACATTCCCCTTACATATAAGACATACCCCTTACATATAAGACAGTCCCCTTACATATAAGACATACCCCTTACATATAAGATATACCCCTTACATATAAGACATTCCCCTTACATATAAGACATTCCCCTTACATATAAGACATTCCCCTTACATATAAGACATTCCCCTTACATATAAGACATACCCCTTACATATAAGACATCCCCCTTACATATAAGACATCCCCCTTACATATAAGACATTCCCCTTACATATAAGACATTCCCCTTACATATAAGACATTCCCCTTACATATAAGACATTCCCCTTACATATAAGACATTCCCCTTACATATAAGACATACCCCTTACATATAAGACATCCCCCTTACATAGAAGACATATCCCTTACATATAACACATTCCCCTTACATATAAGACATTCCCCTTACATAGAAGACATTCCCCTTACATATAAGACATACCCCTTACATATAAGACATTCCCCTTACATAGAAGACATTCCCCTTACATATAAGACATTCCCCTTACATATAAGACATACCCCTTACATATAAGACAGTCCCCTTACATATAAGACATACCCCTTACATATAAGACATACCCCTTACATATAAGACATTCCCCTTACATATAAGACATTCCCCTTACATATAAGACATTCCCCTTACATATAAGACATTCCCTTACATATAAGACATTCCCCTTACATATAAGACATTCCCCTTATATAGAAGACATTCCCCTTACATATAAGACATTCCCCTTACATATAAGACATACCCCTTACATATAAGACATTCCCCTTACATATAAGACATTTCCCTTACATATAAGACATTCCCCTTACATATAAGACATACCCCTTACATATAAGACATTCCCCTTACATAGAAGACATATCCCTTACATATAACACATTCCCCTTACATATAAGACATTCCCCTTACATAGAAGACATTCCCCTTACATATAAGACATACCCCTTACATATAAGACATTCCCCTTACATAGAAGACATTCCCCTTACATATAAGACATACCCCTTACATATAAGACAGTCCCCTTACATATAAGACATACCCCTTACATATAAGACATACCCCTTACATATAAGACATTCCCCTTACATATAAGACATTCCCCTACATATAAGACATTCCCCTTACATATAAGACATACCCCTTACATATAAGACATCCCCCTTACATATAAGACATCCCCCTTACATATAAGACATTCCCCTTACATATAAGACATTCCCCTTACATATAAGACATTCCCCTTACATATAAGACATCCCCCTTACATATAAGACATTCCCCTTACATATAAGACATTCCCCTTACATATAAGACATTCCCCTTACATATAAGACATTCCCCTTACATATAAGACATTCCCCTTACATATAAGACATTCCCCTTACATATAAGACATTCCCCTTACATATAAGACATACCCCTTACATATAAGACATCCCCCTTACATAGAAGACATATCCCTTACATATAACACATTCCCCTTACATATAAGACATTCCCCTTACATAGAAGACATTCCCCTTACATATAAGACATACCCCTTACATATAAGACATTCCCCTTACATAGAAGACATTCCCCTTACATATAAGACATTCCCCTTACATATAAGACATACCCCTTACATATAAGACAGTCCCCTTACATATAAGACATACCCCTTACATATAAGACATACCCCTTACATATAAGACATTCCCCTTACATATAAGACATTCCCCTTACATATAAGACATTCCCCTTACATATAAGACATTCCCCTTACATAGAAGACATTCCCCTTACATATAAGACATTCCCCTTACATATAAGACATACCCCTTACATATAAGACATTCCCCTTATATAGAAGACATTCCCCTTACATATAAGACATTCCCCTTACATATAAGACATACCCCTTACATATAAGACATTCCCCTTACATATAAGACATTTCCCTTACATATAAGACATTCCCCTTACATATAAGACATACCCCTTACATATAAGACATTCCCCTTACATATAAGACATTCCCCTTATATAGAAGACATTCCCCTTACATATAAGACATTCCCCTTACATATAAGACATTTCCCTTACATATAAGACATTCCCCTTACATATAAGACATTCCCCTTACATATAAGACATTCCCCTTATATAGAAGACATTCCCCTTACATATAAGACATTCCCCTTACATATAAGACATACCCCTTACATATAAGACATTCCCCTTACATATAAGACATTTCCCTTACATATAAGACATTCCCCTTACATATAAGACATACCCCTTACATATAAGACATTCCCCTTACATAGAAGACATATCCCTTACATATAACACATTCCCCTTACATATAAGACATTCCCCTTACATAGAAGACATTCCCCTTACATATAAGACATACCCCTTACATATAAGACATTCCCCTTACATAGAAGACATTCCCCTTACATATAAGACATACCCCTTACATATAAGACAGTCCCCTTACATATAAGACATACCCCTTACATATAAGACATACCCCTTACATATAAGACATTCCCCTTACATATAAGACATTCCCCTACATATAAGACATTCCCCTTACATATAAGACATACCCCTTACATATAAGACATCCCCCTTACATATAAGACATCCCCCTTACATATAAGACATTCCCCTTACATATAAGACATTCCCCTTACATATAAGACATTCCCCTTACATATAAGACATTCCCCTTACATATAAGACATACCCCTTACATATAAGACATTCCCCTTACATAGAAGACATTCCCCTTACATAGAAGACATCCCCCTTACATATAAGACATTCCCCTTACATATAAGACATTCCCCTTACATAGAAGACATACCCCTTACATATAAGACATACCCCTTACATATAAGACATTCCCCTTACATATAAGACATACCCCTTACATATAAGACATTCCCCTTACATATAAGACATTCCCCTTACATATAAGACATTCCCCTTACATATAAGACATACCCCTTACATATAAGACATCCCCCTTACATATAAGACATCCCCCTTACATATAAGCCACACCCCTTACATATAAGACATTCCCCTTACATAGAAGACATTCCCCTTACATATAAGACATACCCCTTACATATAAGACATTCCCCTTACATATAAGACATACCCCTTACATATAAGACATTCCCCTTACATATAAGACATACCACTTACATATAAGACATTCCCCTTACATATAGGACATTCCCCTTACATAGAAGACATACCCCTTACATATAACACATTCCCCTTACATATAAGACATTCCCCTTACATATAAGACATTCCCCTTACATATAAGACATACCCCTTACATATAAGACATACCCCTTACATATAAGACATACCCCTTACATATAAGACATTCCCCTTACATATAAGACATACCCCTTACATATAAGACATTCCCCTTACATATAAGACATTCCCCTTACATATAAGACATTCCCCTTACATATAAGACATTCCCCTTACATAGAAGACATACCCCTTACATATAAGACATACCCCTTACATATAAGACATACCCCTTACATATAAGACATTCCCCTTACATAAAAGACATTCCCCTTACATAGAAGACATACCCCTTACATATAAGACATACCCCTTACATATAAGACATATCCCTTACATATAAGACATTCCCCTTACATATAAGACATTTCCCTTACATATAAGACATTCCCCTTACATATAAGACATTCCCCTTACATATAAGACATACCCCTTACATATAAGACATTCCCCTTACATAGAAGACATTCCCCTTACATATAAGACATTCCGCTTACATATAAGACATTCCCCTTACATATAAGACATTCCCCTACATATAAGACATACCCCTTACATATAAGACATTCCCTTACATATAAGACATACCCCTTACATATAAGACATTCCCCTTACATATAAGACATTCCCCTTACATATAAGACATACCCCTTACATATAAGACATTCCCCTTACATATAAGACATACCCCTTACATATAAGACATTCCCCTTACATATAAGACATACCCCTTACATATAAGACATACCCCTTACATATAAGACATACCCCTTACATATAAGACATTCCCCTTACATAGAAGACATTCCCCTTACATATAAGACAGTCCCCTTACATATAAGACATTCCCCTTACATATAAGACATTCCCCTTACATAGAAGACATTCCCCTTACATATAAGACATTCCCCTTACATATAAGACATTCCCCTTACATAGAAGACATACCCCTTACATATAAGACATTTCCCTTACATATAAGACATACCCCTTACATATAAGACATACCCCTTACATATAAGACATTCCCCTTACATATAAGACATTCCTCTTACATATAAGACATTCCCCTTACATATAAGACATTCCCCTTACATATAAGACATTCCCCTTACATATAAGACATTCCCCTTACATAGAAGACATTCCCCTTACATATAAGACATACCCCTTACATATAAGACATTCCCCTTACATAGAAGACATTCCCCTTACATATAAGACATACCCCTTACATATAAGACATTCCCCTTACATAGAAGACATTCCCCTTACATATAAGACATTCCCCTTACATATAAGACATACCCCTTACATATAAGACATACCCCTTACATATAAGACATACCCCTTACATATAAGACATACCCCTTACATATAAGACATTCCCCTTACACATAAGACATTCCCTTACATATAAGACATTCCCCTTACATATAAGACATTCCCCTTACATATAAGACATTCCCCTTACATATAAGACATTCCCCTTACATATAAGACATACCCCTTACATATAAGACATTCCCTTACATATAAGACATTCCCTTACATATAAGACATACCCCTTCCATATAAGACATTCCCCTTACATATAAGACATTCCCTTACATAGAAGACATTCCCCTTACATAGAAGACATTCCCCTTACATAGAAGACATTCCCCTTACATATAAGACATTCCCCTTACATATAAGACATTCCCCTTACATATAAGACATTCCCCTTACATAGAAGACATACCCCTTACATATAAGACATTCCCCTTACATATAAGACATACCCCTTACATATAAGACATTCCCCTTACATATAAGACATACCCCTTACATATAAGACATTCCCCTTACATATAAGACATTTCCCTTACATATAAGACATTCCCCTTACATATAAGACATTCCCCTTACATATAAGACATTCCCCTTACATATAAGACATTCCCCTTACATATAAGACATACCCCTTACATATAAGACATTCCCCTTACATATAAGACATACCCCTTACATATAAGACATTCCCCTTACATATAAGACATACCCCTTACATATAAGACATACCCCTTACATATAAGACATTCCCCTTACATATAAGACATTCCCCTTACATAGAAGACATTCCCCTTACATATAAGACATTCCCCTTACATAGAAGACATTCCCCTTACATAGAAGACATACCCCTTACATATAAGACATACCCCTTACATATAAGACATTCCTCTTACATATAAGACATCCCCCTTACATAGAAGACATTCCCCTTACATAGAAGACATTCCCCTTACATATAAGACATACCCCTTACATAGAAGACATTCCCCTTACATAGAAGACATTCCCCTTACATATAAGACATTCCCCTTACATATAAGACATACCCCTTACATATAAGACATACCCCTTACATATAAGACATTCCCCTTACATATAAGACATTCCCTTACATATAAGACATTCCCCTTACATATAAGACATTCCCCTTACATATAAGACATTCCCCTTACATATAAGACATACCCCTTACATATAAGACATTCCCCTTACATATAAGACATTCCCCTTACATATAAGACATTCCCCTTACATATAAGACATACCCCTTACATATAAGACATACCCCTTACATATAAGACATTCCCCTTACATATAAGACATTCCCTTACATATAAGACATTCCCCTTACATATAAGACATTCCCCTTACATATAAGACATTCCCCTTACATATAAGACATACCCCTTACATATAAGACATTCCCTTACATATAAGACATTCCCTTACATATAAGACATTCCCCTTATATATAAGACATTCCCCTTACATATAAGACATTCCCCTTACATATAAGACATTCCCCTTACATATAAGACATTCCCCTTACATATAAGACATTCCCCTTACATATAAGACATACCCCTTACATATAAGACATCCTTCTTACATAGAAGACATATCCCTTACATATAACACATTCCCCTTACATATAAGACATTCCCCTTACATAGAAGACATTCCCCTTACATAGAAGACATACCCCTTACATATAAGACATTCCCCTTACATAGAAGACATTCCCCTTACATATAAGACATTCCCCTTACATATAAGACATACCCCTTACATATAAGACAGTCCCCTTACATATAAGACATACCCCTTACATATAAGACATACCCCTTACATATAAGACATTCCCCTTACATATAAGACATTCCCCTTACATATAAGACATTCCCCTTACATATAAGACATTCCCCTTACATATAAGACATACCCCTTACATATAAGACATTCCCCTTACATATAAGACATTTCCCTTACATATAAGACATTCCCCTTACATATAAGACATTCCCCTTACATATAAGACATTCCCCTTACATATAAGACATTCCCCTTACATATAAGACATCCCCCTTACATATAAGACATTCCCCTTACATATAAGACATTCCCCTTACATATAAGACATTCCCCTTACATATAAGACATCCCCCTTACATATAAGACATTTCCCTTACATATAAGACATTCCCCTTACATATAAGACATTCCCCTTACATATAAGACATTCCCCTTACATATAAGACATTCCCCTTACATAGAAGACATATCCCGTACATATAACACATTCCCCTTACATATAAGACATTCCCCTTACATAGAAGACATTCCCCTTACATATAAGACATACCCCTTACATATAAGACATTCCCCTTACATAGAAGACATTCCCCTTACATATAAGACATACCCCTTACATATAAGACAGTCCCCTTACATATAAGACATACCCCTTACATATAAGACATACCCCTTACATATAAGACATTCCCCTTACATATAAGACATTCCCCTACATATAAGACATTCCCCTTACATATAAGACATACCCCTTACATATAAGACATCCCCCTTACATATAAGACATCCCCCTTACATATAAGACATTCCCCTTACATATAAGACATTCCCCTTACATATAAGACATTCCCCTTACATATAAGACATTCCCCTTACATATAAGACATTCCCCTTACATAGAAGACATTCCCCTTACATATAAGACATACCCCTTACATATAAGACATTCCCCTTACATAGAAGACATACCCCTTACATATAAGACATTCCCCTTACATATAAGACATTCCCCTTACATATAAGACATTCCCCTTACATATAAGACATTTCCCTTACATATAAGCCACACCCCTTACATATAAGACATTCCCCTTACATATAAGACATATCCCTTACATATAAGACATTCCCCTTACATATAAGACATTCCCCTTACATATAAGACATTCCCCTTACATATAAGACATTCCCCTTACATATAAGACATTCCCCTTACATATAAGCCACACCCCTTACATATAAGACATTCCCCTTACATATAAGACATATCCCTTACATATAAGACATTCCCCTTACATATAAGACATTCCCCTTACATATAAGACATACCCCTTACATAGAAGACATTCCCCTTACATATAAGACATTCCCCTTACATATAAGACATTCCCCTTACATATAAGACATTTCCCTTACATATAAGCCACACCCCTTACATATAAGCCTCACCTCCTAAATATAAGTCACACCCTTTAAATATAAGCCGCACTCTTTACATAAAAGCTGCACCCCATATATATAATCCACACCCCTTACATATAAGCCACACCCCTTACATAAGAAGCTTAGCATACATGTTAGACATACTCCTTACATAAGTCACACCTCTTGAATATAAAGCACACCCCTTACATATAAGCCACACCCCTTACATATAAGCCACACCCCTTACATATAAGCCAGACCCCTTGCATATAAGCCATGCCCACTACATATAAACCACACCCCTTACATATAAGACATACCCCTTACATATAAACCACACCCATTACATATAAGCCACACCCCTTACAGATAAGCCATGCCCCTTACATATAAGACACAACCCTTACATAAAAGCCACACCCCTTACATATAAGCCAAACATACACATATAAGCCACACCCCTAACATATATGACAGATAACATACATATTAGCCATACCCCTTACATATAAGCCACACCCTTTACACATAAGCTACGTGTACACATATAAGCCACACCCTTATGTATACGCCACACCCCTAACATATAAGACAGATAACATACATATTAGGCATACCCCTTACATATAAGCCACACCCCATGCAATTTAATTTGGGGTAATTTATTGTTTATTATTTATCTGTTTTTTTTAAAGAAAATAAAATGTAAATAATTCAGTGTTTTTGTTTGTAGAAAGAAATAACAATTTCATAAAAATGGGAATTAATTATTATCACCAGTATATTTTTTTTATTTATTTTTTTAACTTTTTGGTGTTTATATTTGTAAAAATTAGACAAGGCTTAGTTCACTTCCTCCCTTTAGTAAGTTAAAGGGGTACTCTGCTGCTAGATATCTTATCCCCAATCCAAAGGATATAGAACACAGGGATAGGAGATAAGATGTCCTGGGATGGAGTAACTGATCCCCTTCCCTCCCTTTGCTTGGAACGGTGTTTTGCCACATGCACCATGTACTGTCTATGGGAGCACTGGAGATACACGAGTGCAGCCGATAGGGGGTACATTTTAAGGTATTGGAGCACCCCTATTTTCTTCTTTTATATGTACATAATTATTTAGCGCCGTCCTTGAAGTGTCCATTGGAAATTCCCGTCACGTTTGGGCAGGATGTCAGTGCACACTTATGTCAATGCTACATATTGGATCAAATATAGACCTACACTTGTATTTTATTGCTGGACTCAATAGCTTGGTAGGTTATTGGCAAAAAATGAAATTTGCGAACTGAAATTTGGCGATAGTAGACAAAATAAAGGTGAATGAGCCCAACTCAGGTTGGTGTGGTGTGAATCCGGCCCAACACACAACAGTCATGTCCAAACTACAACAGAGGTTCTGGGATTTTTTTTTTACTCTGCTACAGGGGATGTAAAGTTAGTGTAGTTCATATTATAGTGTTTGTACCTGTGTTTGATGGTGGTCCGCAATTCTTATGTAATCTTCGCTCCGGTTTTTTTTTTTTAGCAGCAGTCAAAATGAGTGTCGTCTCGGTTTTTTCCCAGTTTGCGAGACCATGGCTATTTTCTGTTGGAGTTACCTACCTACAACCACAAGTTCCAGGATCTCTTGTTTGTAAGTGTGAGGGTCCTTGTGGAAGGGAGATCATATTCCACAGGGCTGCAGGGAATTGTAGTTTCACGAACAGCATGCATAGGCGGAAGCATAGCTGTGCTGCAATTGGTGGGATGACTGATGCGTGGAAGGGATACAAGTGATCTCACATTTACAAACAAAGGATCCTGGAACTTGTAGATGGAGGTAGGGAACTCCAACAGAAAATAGCCATTTCACAAATAGAAATCAGCAGCGTTATAGAGGACTCACAAAACAGCCATTTAGCTCTAAGACAGGCATATATCCTTCCTAAACATGTCCATTACTGTCCGGCAGGTAAATACTAAAGTCACCTTATGGTGGAGAACCCCTTTAAGGTTCTTCAGTAATTAACAGTAATATGTAATGAATTTTCTCAGTTATAAATCGCATGTTCAATTACTGGTAACCAAAATTATCCTGAGTAGAAAAAATAATGATTTAGTCCAATGGAAAAGCTTCATTACTCTATAGTAGATGTTCTACTCCGGCTCCAGATTAAGGTAACTTTCCTTCTTAAATTAAATGTCAAATATAATTTGCCCAGAGAATCGTGAAGAGCGAGGTGTTTTTACAGGGAAAGTAAGTTCATTTTACATAGAGGAGAATATTGCAAAGAAATTAAGCGGGACTGACATAACGTTGTGCGGGAAGAGCACCCGGCCATCTGCGGAGTAACGCTCTACCTTTGGAGATGATGTTTTTTCCCTTGGTGAATTCTCCAGTAAATATTTATTCCATATTATCTTCACATCTTCAGAATTACTCCACAATTATGATCAGAAACCTTTCTATATAAAAGAACAGGACATTCCGGCAAATTATATCAGGGATCTGATCCAGTGCATAGGGTTCTAGTTTGTATATGAGAAATTAATATCCGAGATCTGATCTACTTCTATGGGGCTCTAGTTAGAAAAGATGGCAGCGTGGATCTTTACAATGCAGAGTCTCATTTGTTGTATAAAAGTCAGAAGACACAACAAAGTGAACACGATGACATGTTAACGCGTCATCGTGGTCACTGTGTTGTGTCTTCTGACATTTATACAATAAAGGTTCTAGTGGTAATAAACAAATTATGGTCCAATGCTTAGGGTTCCAGTTGTTCTACCAATGGTCCGGTCTAATGCTTAGGGTTCCAGTTGTTCTACCAATGGTCCGGTCTAATGCTTTGGTTGCTATTTATAGTACCAATGGTCATGTCTAATGCTCAGGGTTCTATTTATTGTACCAATGGTCTGGTCTAATGCTTAGGGTCCTATTTATAGAACCAATGGTCAGGTCTAATGCTTAGGGTCCAATTTATAGAACCAATGGTCTGGTCTAATGCTTAGGGTCCTATTCATAATACCAATGGTCTGGTCTAATGCTCAAGGTTCTATTTATTGTACCATTTGTCTGGTCTAATGCTTAGGGTTCCAGTTGTTGTACCAATGGTCTGGTCTAATGCTTAGGGTTCCAGTTGTTGTACCAATGGTCTGATCCACTTCTTATAATTTTAGTTGTTATACCAAAGATCTAATCTACTGCTTAAGTTGTTATAACCAAATGATGGTCCAGTGCTTAGGGGTTCTAGTTGTTATACCAGAGATGTGACCCCCTGATCCCCTGTTTAGGGTTCTAGTTGTTGAACCAGTGATCTCATCACTTCCTATAGTCCTGGATGTTATACCATAGATGTGATCCAATACTTCTAGCTGCTGACCATGGCTCATGGTCCTAATAAGTAATTATAGTTGATTTTAGAGAATGTGATTTAAACCAATGTGTCTATTGCAGAGGTTCATATAAGGGTCTTGTGGTGTCTCTTTTGTATGTGTGAGTTTGAGGGACAGAAAGCCCAAGGATTTGGTAGGGTGCGTAATTGTTAATTTTTCACAAACATTTTCACCTTTGCTATGAATTGTGTTTTGCCGAGCAGTAAGTAGTGAATGTAAAGTCCTTGGGCGTTCATGAAGAGACATATTCCGAGCGCACAATGAGAGGCGCACAAAGCTCCGAGTGGTAATTCACCAAACAACCGCTCTGTTTGTTAAAAGGAATTGGTAACAAAAGTTTTATAGAAGTGAAATGTTTCCTGTAACTCGGTAATTAGTCTCGGAAACAGAATCATTATATATAAGGCCGGGGAGTAAGGTATCTGCGACCGCCGGTTATTAATGGATCTCAATTATACGTCCCCTGTGCCGGATGACGTCAGCGCATTGTATAGATTCCAGAAGCGTCTATTGACCTTGTGAGTCTATTATTGTCATCTATATCCAAATCCACATTCAATACCTATAATCCTAATTTTCCTGATGTTGCCGTTGTGCTCATTAATACCTTCCAAGGCCGCTCAGAGAGAACGCGCTCGCTGCTAATGGATGTTGATGTTCCAAGGCCCCGTCTCTTCAGATCCATATGATTTCCCTTATCAATGCGCATTCCTGTCCATTTCACTATTTCAGCATTGAGCGCCATGTTTAAGAATCCAGCGAGCAGCTTCATAGTCAATGTGCTAAATCCGCGTATTAATCTCCTGTCAGTCATCACTGGGTCGGGAATCCAGAGCAGAATAAAGAACCACAACAAATGGAAATATCTGAATATCATCTAGAACTGCAAAGTGCATACAGAAGATAATAATAGAAAATGCATAATAATAAAGAAGAATAAACCGAGACTGTAAAAAAGGAGAATTAGCTGAAAATTCTCCCACATGTGACGTATAATATTATTACTGTAGAAGAATTACAATAAAGAGAGAACACTCTTATAAGAGTTATATTCTTGTGTATAGGGGCAGTATTATAGTAGTAATTATATTCTTGTATATAGGAGCAGTATTATAGTAGTTATATTCTTGTATATAGGAGCAGTATTATAGTAGTTATATTCTTGTATATTGGAGCAGTATTATAGTAGTTATATTCTTGTATATAGGAGGCAGTATTATAGTAGTTACATTCTTATACATAGGAGCAGTATTATAGTAGTTATATTCTTGTATATAGGAGGCAGTATTATAGTAGTTATATTCTTGTATATAGGAGCAGTATTATAGTAGTTACATTCTTATACATAGGAGCAGTATTATAGTAGTTATAGTCTTGTATATAGGAGTAGTATTATAGTAGTTATATTCTTGTATATATGAACAGTATTATAGTAGTTATATTCTTGCATATAGGAGCAGTATTATAGTAGCTATATTCTTGTATATAGGAGCAGTATTATAGTAGTTATATTCTTGTATATAGGAGCAGTATTATAGTAGTTATATTCTTGTATATAGGGGCAGTATTATAGTAGTTATATTCTTGTATATAGGAGGCAGTATTATAGTAGTTATATTTTTGTATATAGGGGGCAGTATTATAGTAGTTATATTCTTGTATATAGGAGCAGTATTATAGTAGTTATATTCTTGTATATAGGAGCAGTATTATAGTAGTTATATTCTTGTATATAGGAGCAGTATTATAGTAGTTATATTCTTGTATATAGGAGCAGTTTTATAGTAGTTATATTCTTGTATATAGGAGGCAGTATTATAGTAATTATATTCTTGTATATAGGAGCAGTATTATAGTAGTTATATTCTTGTATATAGGAGCAGTATTATAGTAGTTATATTCTTGTATATAGGAGCAGTACTATAGTAGTTATATTTTTGTATATAGGAGCAGTATTATAGTAGTTATATTCTTGTATATAGGGGCAGTATTATAGTAGTTATATTCTTGTATATAGGAGCAGTATTATAGTAGTTATATTCTTGTATATAGGAGCAGTATTATAGTAGTTATATTCTTGTATATAGGGGCAGTATTATAGTAGTTATATTCTTGTATATAGAAGACAGTATTATATTAGTTATATTCTTGTATATAGGAGCAGTATTATAGTAGTTATATTCTTGTATATAGGGGCAGTATTATAGTAGTTATATTCTTGTATATAGGAGCAATATTATAGTAGTTATATTCTTGTATATAGGAGGCAGTATTATAGTAGTTATATTCTTGTATATAGGAGCAGTATTATAGTAGTTATATTCTTGTATATAGGAGGCAGTATTATAGTATTTATATTCTTGTATATAGGAGCAGTATTATAGTAGTTATATTCTTGTATATAGGAGCAGTATTATAGTAGTTATATTCTTGTATATAGGGGCAGTATTATAGTAGTTATATTCTTGTATATAGGGGCAGTATTATAGTAAATCCCTTTTGTCATTTGATGTCTGTACATCCCCTATTACATGAGAAGATGTGCGACCAACAAACAAGGGTTTTAACCTATCGTGAGAAAACAATCCGTCTGCGAATGAACATTTCCAGTTTTTTTGATCTTCTCAATCTCTATTATACAGGATGATGTCTGATTATTGTTCTGTGTAATATCCTATTTTAGAGTTACGTTCATACCATTTATTTTACTATCATTTAGATAAAAACTAATGTTCATACACTATGCCACAGATTACGATTACTGTTACTAACACACGGCTCTTTAAGGGTTAATAGATGTTGCTCACTTAATATAACAATCCCAGAAACCTCTTGATGAACATCTTCTAATCCAATAAGAGTCCAGTGATTGGGATAAGAGAGGACAGAAGAAATGTAACTGTTCGGGTGGATTCCCCGGGAATGGCGTTTCCATAACTCCGCCATAAATCCGGTGAATTAATGCTCTTGTGGTTATTGGATTATCCTGGATCGGCGCCAAGTTGTACAAATCAGGAGAGCGAAGCCGTAAACATGCGGCGTTATTGGGTTTTAGTTGATTATAGCATCAATGTTAAACTCAATTCTCTACATTAGATTTGCTAAATGTATCACCGGCGATGTGGACGTAATGGCGGCCGTGTAACCGTACGCCTGTAATAGCCAAGACACTTAATGGAACTTCAGATCCGCAGCTTCTTATGGCTCCGAGTTTATCAGCCTAAAAACCTGTAACAGAGTAACGCGGTGACACTCAGACTTAATGATGACATCCATTTCCAGAAGATGTGGAGCGATCTCCGTCTCATGACATCGCCATCGCCATTCTGAGGCCGCGAGGCGGTTTAGTAGCGGTAGAGGATTTTCTCTGGAATATAATATATATCTATATATAGTAAAGAAGTAAATGTCCACAGATATTGCCAATCTATTTGGGGACATGATGGTCCATAAGTAACTGTTACTCTACTGGATTTCTCTCCATTGGACTATTTATCCCACCAATTGTACCGCCATCCATGTGCTGCCGCTTCTTTGTCATTCATACATTTATTCAGTGGCAGGGTTTCCAAACCAGTGTGCCTCCAGCTGTTGCAAAAATACACCTCCCAGAATGCCTGGACAGCCGATGGCCTTTCTGCCTTCTCCAGAGGATCCACACTGTCCCTGAAAGGTAAATTAAGGCTTTTCTCTAACGTCAGGAGCAACTGTATCCACATTACACTACCAGTGGACTCCTACTATAGCCCTCCAGATGTTGCAAAACTACAACTCCCAGCATGCCCGAACAGCCAACAGGTGGAGACACACTTGTTGGGAATTGTAGTGTTTGCAACATCTGGAGGGCCACAGTTTGGGGACTACTGTCAGTGTAATGTAGATACATTAGCTGCTGAGATGAGTGAAAAAAAGCCTTGATTTACCTTTCAGGCACAGTATGAATCCTCTGGAGGAAGAGAGACATTTGGCTTCCAGGCATGCTGGAAGTTGTAGTTTTGCAACAGCTGGAGGCACCCTGATTGGGAAACACTGGTCTAAATGCTGGTATCACCTACACTTTGAGCTCTATGATTGCCCAAGTAACATGTTCCTTGGGCCATTGTACCATCATCCATGTGCTGCCGCTTCTTTGTCTTATTCAATGGCAGTGTTTCCCAATTGCTGTGCCTCCAGCTGTTGCAAAACTACAACTCCCAGCATGTCCGGACAGCCGTCGGCTGTCCGGGCATGCTGGGAATTGTAGTTGTGCAACAGATGGTGGGCCATAGTTTGGAGACCACTGTCGGTGTAATGTAGATACAGTGGCTGCTGAGATGGGAAGAAAGCCTTGATTTACCTTTCTGGGACAGTGTGGATCCTCTGGAGGAGGTAGACAGACATTTGGTTTTTGGGAGCATGTTGGGAGTTGTAGTTTTTCAACAACTGGAGGCACATTGGTTATGGAACACTGGCCCTTAATGAAGTGGACAGGGGGAAGCACTGAGGATTATCAGCCTTATCCAGCCACAGTGACTTTTTGGGATTTTTAGGACTCCAGGTGACGACAGATTCATTCGGGGACATTTTCTTTTGATGTTTTTGCCTCCATAGAGTTCAGAGGTGATTGAGTCGGAGTTCGCATGGTATCCCGCCGTCACCCGCCCACATCAGCGCCGCCTCAGTCCTGTTAAATTAAAGTTACAGAACATTAAACAAGTGGATTTCTGTTTAACCTTAAATCAGTCTATTAATTATGTTTCACTTAATTGTCGCTTCTTCCCTTTTTTTTTTTTCTTTTTTTCTTTCATTCTAACAATTAAATCCGTTTCACTCTACAATTGCGCGGCCGTTCCTTCTTCCCTCCGACCCCTTCTGCCTTTAGATTAGTTTTTCACTTCATTAACCTAATGAAGCCGGATTAATTTATTAGATTTAATTAATCTCCTGCAGCGCTTGAGGGGTTAAAGTCATTTGTGTAACCGCATTAAGGAAAGCGATGGCTGCGAGGTAAAGACGCTGCAGTCCTGGAAACGGTAGATTTGCTCAGCAATCTCTACAGGGTTTACGGCTTTTAGAAACTTCTAGAATGTTTATTTATTTTTTTCTGAATTTTTCATTTTATTTTTTTTGCAGCTTTTTAATGTGATTATATATATATATATATACATTTACATGTATGAGTGTTTACCTTGAGTCCCCTATGAGGCGTTTGCACCCGTCTCCTTGGATCACATTCCTCTCATGTGGGATTGGGGGTCCTTCCGGTTATACCGGCCCTTCCTGTATGTTCTCCCTACTCTCCACGCTCTTTGGAGTAGCAGAGAACCCATCTAATGGATTTTCTTTAGATCAGTGGTCTCCCAACTGTGGTCCTCCAGATGTTGCAAAACTTCAACTCCCAGCATGCCCAGAAACCAAATGTCTGTCTGCCTCCAGAAAATCCACACTGTCCCAGAAAGGTAAATCAAGGCTTTTTTTTTTTCATCTCAGCAGCCGCTGCATCTACATTACACCGACAGTGTTCTTCCAACTATAGCCCACCATCTGTTACACAACTACAAGTCCCAGCATGCCCGGACAGCCAACGGCTGTCCGGACATGCTGGGAGTTGTAGTTTTGCAACAGCTGGAGGCACCCTGATTGGGTAACACTGCCATTGAATAAATGTATGAAAGATGAAGAAGCAGCAGCACATGGATGATGCTACAACGGCCCAAGGAACATGTTACTTAACCAATCATAGAGCTCATAGTGTAGGTGATACCAGCCTCTAGACCAGTGTTTCCCAATCAGGGTGCCTCCAGCTGTTGCAAAACTACAACTCCCATCATGCCTGGAAGCCAAATATCTGTCTGCTTCCTCCAACGGCTGTCCTGGCATGCTGGGAGTGGAAGTTTTGCAACGTCTGGAGGGCCACAGTTTGACACCACTACTGTAAATTACTGTAGATTGTCTGTAGCCCTTAAAGGGGTACTCCAGAAAAAAAAAATTGTTTTAAATCAACTGGTGCCAGAAGCATAAACAGATTTGTAAATAACTTCTATTAAAAATCTTAATCCTTCCAGTACTTATCAGCTGTTGTAAGCTCCACAGGAAGTTGTGTAGTTCTTTCCAGTCTGACCACAGTGCTCTCTGCTGCCACCTCTATCCATGTCAGGAACTGTCCAGAGCAGGAGAGGTTTGCTATGGGGATTTGCTTCTGCTCTGGACAGTTCCTGACACGGACAGAGGTGTCAGCAGAGAGCACTGTGATCAGACTGGAAAGAACTACACAACTTCCTGTGGAGTATACAGCAGCTGATAAGTACTGGAAGGTATTTATTTAAGATTTTTAAATAGTAAATAGAATAAGTTGAGTTGAATTCCTATTAATTCCTTTTACTAATCACAGGAGCCCCCTCCCCCCCTCCAGCTATTATTATCAGCGCCTTTTGGTTATCGTCTTCCATAGCTACATGATAAAAAAACAAGAAAGCTACAAAAACATATAGTATTAACCATTAATGACGCCCCGAGGCTACGAGATGAAGTTTTCCCGACTTCTTAGGTTACAATGTTGCAGGATTTCACACAATGTAACAAATGTTTTGTTGATTCTTTGTTGTTCTTTTTTCGTGAAGACAAATCTAATGTATGAAGCGGCCTCCATATCTCGGCGCTGATGCGTCCGCCGCTCCTCACATAATACTAAGAGACAAAGTCTCCTCTCCAGAATCCATCTCCGGCCGGCGCGGCACTTACATTCTCCTTTTTTACCCTTCCTATTCTGTCAGAAGTCAACAGCCGTCAAAACAATATTTTTCCCTTGTGCCGGCGGACAACAATAAGCCAGCGGAGAGCGTCGTGTCACCGGGCAGAGACACCGAATTGATGGAGGCTCTAACCATCACACATTACCCTGTCAGTCTCTGTACTCACGCGCTCGCTCAATAAATACCCAAAAGATGACCAAACAACCATAATCCTTTGCAAACGATGGCTGTCATTACATTTTCTCTGAAGAGGAGGGATGACGGGATGGTGGAGCGCGAGGATTTTTCTGGATTACTTTTTCTTATGTGACAACAAGATATTTATAGTGGATCTGTCATAGGGATGTGAATTAAAGGGGTACTCCACTGCCCAGTGTTCGGAGCATTTAGGACACTGGGTGCGGGCGGCGGGGTCTTGACGTCATGGTCATACCCCTCATGATGTCACACCACATCCCCTCCCATAGATTTGCATTGAGGGCGCATGGCGTGATGTCACAAGGGGAGCGTCTGTGACATCACGACCCACGATGCCCGCACCCAGCGTTCTAAAGGAAAACGGGGTGCTGCCCTGAGATTGCGGGTGTCCCAGCTGCAGGACCCCTGCGATCAGACATCTTATCCCTTATTCTCTCGATAGGGGATAAGATGTCTAGGGGCGGAGTACCCCTTTAATAACAGTGTCCCAATGTGGCAACGGCAGCCACTGTGCCCATAACAAAACATAATTGGACTTTAGTGACGATTCCAACTGGTCATAATAATAATAATAATAATAATAATGATAATAATAATAATAATAATAATAACAACAACCCTCAACAGGCTGCAATTCACACCACAACCTCTGGGCGGCCACATATTGGCACATGGAGAATACACAACTCCCAACAGAGTACAGCGACATCAGGATAAGCCGGTCGTCTCATACAAGCTGGGAGATGTTTGGCTGTGGATGGGCCATCAATCATATAGTCCAGAAATCCCCTTCAATACTTTAACCCTTCAGACTGAGGCCCAGAGCCCAGATGTGCTGTGTCCTGTGGTATCAGACCCTGTAAGGAGTGAGGAAGAACACTGATTGGCAATCAATTTCACATGGAACAGACAACAGGGGGAAATTATAGGCAATTAGCAAGACACCCCCAATAAAGGACTGCTTCTGCAGGTGGTGACCACAGACCACTTCTCAGTTCCTATGCTTCCTGGCTGATGTTTTGGTCACTTTTGAATGCTGGCGGTGCTTTCACTCTAGTGGTAGCATGAGACGTAGTCTACAACCCACACAGGTGGCTCAGGTAGTGCAGCTCATCCAGGATGGCACATCAATGCAAGCTGTGGCAAGAAGGTTTGCTGTGTCTGTCAGCGTAGTGTCCAGAGCATGGAGGAGCTACCAGGAGACAGGCCAGTACATCAGGAGACGTGGAGGAGGCCGTAGGAGGGCAACAACCCAGCAGAAGGACAGGAGGAGCACTGCCAGAGCCATGCAAAATGACCTCCAGCAGGCCACAAATGTGCATGTGTCCACCCAAATGGTCAGAAACAGACTCCATGAGGGTGGTATGAGGGCCAGGCGTCCACAGGTGGGGGTTGTGCTTACAGCTCAACACTGTGCAGGACGTTTGGCATTTGCCAGAGAACACCAAGATTGGCAAATTGCTCTTCACAGATGAAAGCAGATTCACACTGAGCACATGTGACAGATGAGACAGAGTCTGGAGACGCCGTGGAGAACGTTCTGCTTCCTGCAACATCCTCCAGCATGACCGGTTTGGCTATGGGTCAGTAATGGTGTGGGGTAGCATTTCTTTGGGGGCCCGCGCAGCCCTCCATGTGCTATCCAGAGGTAGCCTGACTGCCATCAGGTACTGAGATGAGATCCTCAGACCCTTGTGAGACCATATGTTGGTGCGGTCAGCCCTGGGTCCCTCCTAATACAAGACAATACTAGACCTCATGTGGCTGGAGTGTGTCAGCAGTTCCTGTAAGAGGAAGGCATTGATGCTATGGACCGGCCGCCCGTTCCCTTGAATCCGATTGAGCACATGTGGGACGTCTCGCTCCATCCACCACAGACTGTCCAGGAGTTGGCGGATGCTTTAGTCCAGGTCTAGGAGGACATCCCTCAGGAGACCATCCTCCACCTCATCAGGAGCATGCCCAGGCGTTGTAGGGAGGTCATACGGGCACATGGAGGCCACACACACTACTGAGCCTCATTGGGACTTGTATTAAGGACATTACATAAAGTTGGATCAGCCTGTAGTGGGGTTTTCCACTGTGATTTTGAGTGACTCCATATCCAGACCTCCAGGGGTTCATACATTTGATTTCCATTGATAATTTTTGTGTGATTTTGTTGTCAGCGCATTCAACTATGTAAAGAGGAAAGTATTTCATACGATTAGTTCATTCAGATCTAGGATGTGTTATCTTAGTGTTCTCTTTATTCTTTTGAGCAGTGTATAATACTACATTATGGCAACGTGCTGCCGACAATAATGGCTGCCGCGTCGCTTGGTCCTCAGCTGATGAAGACTTTTTCCATATGGAACAATCCTTCTGTAGATTACAATCATTTCAGACATCAGTAACTTTGGGTCTTGTGATAATATGTGGGGGAGGGTATCTGCTGCAGAACTTCACCATCCACCATAAACCATCTCCAGTCGGCAGTAAATTACAGTCACAAACCTTCACTTTACAACATTGAGGATTTCTTGGAATCACTTTGCTGCCATTGTCTGATGAGGAGAAAAACTTCAAACCTGAAACCTGCAAAACAAACAAGAAATCAAAGCGCTGACGGATGATGAATATCAAAGGCGATGAAGGACGTATCAGAAGAAGATGGTGCGGCGTCTCCTGGAGAGCTTGTCAGAGTCTATACCATCTCAGCATCGTCTTGTGTTCTCAGCTCCTTCCCAGGTTCTCCATTCATTCAACCGAGTGATCAGCGGCGCCAAATCATCAGAAATACAGGGAGACGAAGAGACGAAAAACCTGCTGCACATTAAACATACAGACACCGTACATAGTGATATAGAGCATAATGGTGTAACCTGGTATATACTGTATATAATATATATATGTACAGCTGGTATAAGTTATATATCTCCTGTATATAGTGATATGGACCATGCTGGTATAACCTGGTATATACTGTATATAATATATATGTACAGCTGGTATAAGTTATATATATCCTGTATATAGTGATATGGACCATGCTGGTATAACCTGGGTATATACTGTATATAATATATATGTACAGCTGGTATAAGTTATATATCTCCTGTATATAGTGATATGGACCATGCTGGTATAACCTGGTATATACTGTATATAATATATATGTACAGCTGGTATAAGTTATATATCTCCTGTATATAGTGATATGGACCATGCTGGTATAACCTGGGTATATACTGTATATAATATATATGTACAGCTGGTATAAGTTATATATCTCCTGTATATAGTGATATGGACCATGCTGGTATAACCTGGGTATATACTGTATATAATATATATGTACAGCTGGTATAAGTTATATATCTCCTGTATATAGTGATATGGACCATGCTGGTATAACCTGGTATATACTGTATATAATATATATGTACAGCTGGTATAAGTTATATATCTCCTGTATATAGTGATATTGACAATGTATAACCTGGTATATACTGTATATAATATATATGTACAGCTGGTATAAGTTATATATCTCCTGTATATAGTGATATGGACCATGCTGGTATAACCTGGTATATACTGTATATAATATATATGTACAGCTGGTATAAGTTATATATCTCCTGTATATAGTGATATGGACCATGCTGGTATAACCTGGTATATACTGTATATAATTATATATGTACAGCTGGTATAAGTTATACATCTCCTGTATATAGTGATATGGACCATGCTGGTATAACCTGGTATATACTGTATATAATATACATGTACAGCTGGTATAAGTTATATATCTCCTGTATATAGTAATATGGACCATGCTGGTATAACCTGGTATATACTGTATATAATATATATGTACAGCTGGAATAAGTTATAGATCTCCTGTATATAGTGATATGGACCATGCTGGTATAACCTGGTATATACTGTATATAATATATATGTACAGCTGGTATAAGTTATATATCTCCTGTATATAGTGATATTGACAATGTATAACCTGGTATATACTGTATATAATATATATGTACAGCTGGTATAAGTTATATATCTCCTGTATATAGTGATATGGACCATGCTGGTATAACCTGGTATATACTGTATATAATATATATGTACAGCTGGTATAAGTTATATATCTCCTGTATATAGTGATATTGACAATGTATAACCTGGTATATACTGTATATAATATATATGTACAGCTGGTATAAGTTATATATCTCCTGTATATAGTGGTATGGACCATGCTGGTATAACCTGGTATATACTGTATATAATATACATGTACAGCTGGTATAAGTTATATATCTCCTGTATATAGTGGTATGGACCATGCTGGTATAACCTGGGTATATACTGTATATAATATATATGTACAGCTGGTATAAGTGTATATGTACTGTATATAGTGATATGGACCATGCTGGTATATCTGGTATATACTGTATATAATATATATGTACAGCTGGTATAAGTTATATATCTCCTGTATATAGTGATATGGACCATGCTGGTATAACCTGGTATATACTGTATATAATATATATGTACAGCTGGTATAAGTTATATATCTCCTGTATATAGTGATGTGGACCATGCTGGTATAACCTGGGTATATACTGTATATAATAAATATGTACAGCTGGTATAAGTTATATATCTCCTGTATATAGTGATATGGACCATGCTGGTATAATCTGGTATATACTGTATATAATATATATGCACAGCTGGTATAAGTTATATATCTCCTGTATATAGTGATATGGACCATGCTGGTATAACCTGGTATATACTGTATATAATATATATGTACAGCTGGTATAAGTGTATAGCTCCTGTATATAGTGATATGGACCATGCTGGTATATACTGTATATACTGTATATAATATATATGTACAGCTGGTATAAGTTATATATCTCCTGTATATAGTGATGTGGACCATGCTGGTATAACCTGGGTATATACTGTATATAATAAATATGTACAGCTGGTATAAGTTATATATCCCCTGTATATAGTGATATGGACCATGCTGGTATAACCTGGTATATACTGTATATAATATATATGTACAGCTGGTATAAGTTATATATCTCCTGTATATAGTGATATGGACCATGCTGGTATAACCTGGTATATACTGTATATAATATATATGTACAGCTGGTATAAGTTATATATCTCCTGTATATAGTGATGTGGACCATGCTGGTATAACATGGGTATATACTGTATATAATATATATGTACAGCTGGTATAAGTTATATACCTCCTGTATACAGTGATATGGACCATGCTGGTATAACCTGGTATATACTGTATAGAATATATATGTACAGCTGGTATAAGTTATATATCTCCTGTATATAGTGATATGGACCGTGCTGGTATAACCTGGTATATAGTGTATATAATATATATGTACAGCTGGCATAAGTTATATATACTGTATATAGTGATATGGACCATGCTGGTATAACCTGGTATATACTGTATATAATAAATATGTACAGCTGGTATAAGTTATATATCTCCTGTATATAGTGATATGGACCATGCTGGTATAACCTGGGTATATACTGTATATAATAAATATGTACAGCTGGTATAAGTAATATATCTCCTGTATATAGTGATATGGACCATGCTGGTATAACCTGGTATATACTGTATATAATATATATATATGTACAGCTGGTATAAGTTATATATCTCCTGTATATAGTGATATGGACCATGCTGGTATAACCTGGATATACTGTATATAATTATATATGTACAGCTGGTATAAGTTATATATCTCCTGTATATAGTGATATGGACCATGCTGGTATAACCTGGGTATATACTGTATATAATATATATGTACAGCTGGTATAAGTTATATACCTCCTGTATATAGTGATATGGACCATGCTGGTATAACCTGGTATATACTGTATATAATATAAATGTACAGCTGGTATAAGTTATATATCTCCTGTATATAGTGATATGGACCATGCTGGTATAACCTGGTATATACTGTATATAATATATATGTACAACTGGTATAAGTTATATATATCCTGTATATAGTGATATGGACCATGCTGGTATAACCTGGTATATACTGTATATAATATATATGTACAGCTGGTATAAGTTATATATCTCCTGTATATAGTGATATGGACCATGCTGGCATAACCTGGTATATACTGTATATAATAAATATGTACAGCTGGTATAAGTTATATATCTCCTGTATATAGTGATATGGACCATGCTGGTATAACCTGGGTATATACTGTATATAATAAATATGTACAGCTGGTATAAGTAATATATCTCCTGTATATAGTGATATGGACCATGCTGGTATAACCTGGTATATACTGTATATAATATATATGTACAGCTGGTATAAGTTATATATCCCCTGTATATAGTGATATGGACCATGCTGGTATAACCTGGTATATACTGTATATAATATATATGTACAGCTGGTATAAGTTATATATCTCCTGTATATAGTGATATGGACCATGCTGGTATAACCTGGTATATAATATATATGCACAGCTGGTATAAGTTATATATCTCCTGTATATAGTGATATGGACCATGCTGGTATAACCTGGGTATATACTGTATATAATAAATATGTACAGCTGGTATAAGTTATATATCCCCTGTATATAGTGATATGGACCATGCTGGTATAACCTGGTATATACTGTATATAATATATATGTACAGCTGGTATAAGTTATATATCTCCTGTATATAGTGATATGGACCATGCTGGTATAACCTGGTATATACTGTTTATAATATATATGTACAGCTGGTATAAGTTATATATCTCCTGTATATAGTGATATGGACCATGCTGGTATAACCTGGTATATACTGTATATAATAAATATGTACAGCTGGTATAAGTTATATATCTCCTGTATATAGTGATATGGACCATGCTGGTATAACCTGGTATATAATATATATGCACAGCTGGTATAAGTTATATATCTCCTGTATATAGTGATATGGACCATGCTGGTATAACCTGGTATATACTGTATATAATATATATGTACAACTGGTATAAGTTATATATATCCTGTATATAGTGATATGGACCATGCTGGTATAACCTGGTATATACTGTATATAATATATATGTACAGCTGGTATAAGTTATATATCCCCTGTATATAGTGATATGGACCATGCTGGTATAACCTGGTATATACTGTATATAATAAATATGTACAGCTGGTATAAGTTATATATCTCCTGTATATAGTGATATGGACCATGCTGGTATAACCTGGTATATACTGTATATAATATATATATGTACAGCTGGTATAAGTTATATATCTCCTGTATATAGTGATATGGACCGTGGATAACCTGTTATATACTGTATATATTATATATGTACAGCTGGTATAAGTTATATATCTCCTGTATATAGTGATATGGACCATGCTGGTATAACCTGGGTATATACTGTATATAATATATATGTACAGCTGGTATAAGTTATATACCTCCTGTATATAGTGATATGGACCATGCTGGTATAACCTGGTATATACTGTATATAATATAAATGTACAGCTGGTATAAGTTATATATCTCCTGTATATAGTGATATGGACCATGCTGGTATAACCTGGTATATACTGTATATAATATATATGTACAGCTGGTATAAGTTATATATCTCCTGTATATAGTGGTATGGACCATGCTGGTATAACCTGGTATATACTGTATATAATATATATGTACAACTGGTATAAGTTATATATATCCTGTATATAGTGATATGGACCATGCTGGTATAACCTGGTATATACTGTATATAATATATATGTACAGCTGGTATAAGTTATATATCTCCTGTATATAGTGATATGGACCATGCTGGCATAACCTGGTATATACTGTATATAATAAATATGTACAGCTGGTATAAGTTATATATCTCCTGTATATAGTGATATGGACCATGCTGGTATAACCTGGGTATATACTGTATATAATAAATATGTACAGCTGGTATAAGTAATATATCTCCTGTATATAGTGATATGGACCATGCTGGTATAACCTGGTATATACTGTATATAATATATATGTACAGCTGGTATAAGTTATATATCCCCTGTATATAGTGATATGGACCATGCTGGTATAACCTTATATATACTGTATATAATAAATATGTACAGCTGGTATAAGTTATATATCCCCTGTATATAGTGATATGGACCATGCTGGTATAACCTGGTATATACTGTATATAATATATATGTACAGCTGGTATAAGTTATATATCTCCTGTATATAGTGATATGGACCATGCTGGTATAACCTGGTATATAATATATATGCACAGCTGGTATAAGTTATATATCTCCTGTATATAGTGATATGGACCATGCTGGTATAACCTGGGTATATACTGTATATAATAAATATGTACAGCTGGTATAAGTTATATATCCCCTGTATATAGTGATATGGAACATGCTGGTATAACCTGGTATATACTGTATATAATATATATGTACAGCTGGTATAAGTTATATATCTCCTGTATATAGTGATATGGACCATGCTGGTATAACCTGGTATATACTGTTTATAATATATATGTACAGCTGGTATAAGTTATATATCTCCTGTATATAGTGATATGGACCATGCTGGTATAACCTGGTATATACTGTATGTAATATATATGTACAGCTGGTATAAGTTATATATCTCCTGTATATAGTGATATGGACCATGCTGGTATAACCTGGTATTTACTGTATATAATATATATGTACAGCTGGTATAAGTTATATATCTCCTGTATATAGTGATATGGACCATGCTGGTATAACCTGGGTATATACTGTATATAATATATATGTACAGCTGGTATAAGTTATATATCTCCTGTATATAGTGATATGGACCATGCTGGTATAACCTGGTATTTACTGTATATAATATATATGTACAGCTGGTATAAGTTATATATCTCCTGTATATAGTGATATGGACCATGTTGGTATACCCTGGTATATACTGTATATAATATATATGTACAGCTGGTATAAGTTATATATCTCCTGTATATAGTGATATGGACCATGCTGGTATAACCTGGTATATACTGTATATAATATATATGTACAACTGGTATAAGTTATATATATCCTGTATATAGTGATATGGACCATGCTGGTATAACCTGGTATATACTGTATATAATATATATGTACAGCTGGTATAAGTTATATATCCCCTGTATATAGTGATATGGACCATGCTGGTATAACCTGGTATATACTGTATATAATATATATGTACAGCTGGTATAAGTTATATATCTCCTGTATATAGTGATATGGACCATGCTGGTATAACCTGGTATATACTGTATATAATATATATGTACAGCTGGTATAAGTTATATATCTCCTGTATATAGTGATGTGGACCATGCTGGTATAACCTGGGTATATACTGTATATAATAAATATGTACAGCTGGTATAAGTTATATATCCCCTGTATATAGTGATATGGACCATGCTGGTATAACCTGGTATATACTGTATATAATGTATATGTACAGCTGGTATAAGTTATATATCCCCTGTATATAGTGATATGGACCATGCTGGTATAACCTGGTATATACTGTATATAATATATATGTACAGCTGGTATAAGTGTATATATACTGTATATAGTGATTTGGACCATGCTGGTATAACCTGGTATATACTGTATATAATATATATGTACAGCTGGTATAAGTTATATATCTCCTGTATATAGTGATGTGGACCATGCTGGTATAACCTGGGTATATACTGTATATAAGAAATATGTACAGCTGGTATAAGTTATATATCTCCTGTATATAGTGATATGGACCATGCTGGTATAACCTGGTATATACTGTATATAATATATATGTACAGCTGGTATAAGTTATATATCTCCTGTATATAGTGATATGGACCATGCTGGTATAACCTGGTATATACTGTTTATAATATATATGTACAGCTGGTATAAGTTATATATCTCCTGTATATAGTGATATGGACCATGCTGGTATAACCTGGTATATACTGTATATAATATATATGTACAACTGGTATAAGTTATATATATCCTGTATATAGTGATATGGACCATGCTGGTATAACCTGGTATATACTGTATATAATATATATGTACAGCTGGTATAAGTTATATATCCCCTGTATATAGTGATATGGACCATGCTGGTATAACCTGGTATATACTGTATATAATATATATGTACAGCTGGTATAAGTTATATATCTCCTGTATATAGTGATATGGACCATGCTGGTATAACCTGGGTATATACTGTATATAATAAATATGTACAGCTGGTATAAGTTATATATCCCCTGTATATAGTGATATGGACCATGCTGGTATAACCTGGTATATACTGTATATAATATATATGTACAGCTGGTATAAGTTATATATCCCCTGTATATAGTGATATGGACCATGCTGGTATAACCTGGTATATACTGTATATAATATATATGTACAGCTGGTATAAGTGTATATATACTGTATATAGTGATTTGGACCATGCTGGTATAACCTGGTATATACTGTATATAATATATATGTACAGCTGGTATAAGTTATATATCTCCTGTATATAGTGATGTGGACCATGCTGGTATAACCTGGGTATATACTGTATATAAGAAATATGTACAGCTGGTATAAGTTATATATCTCCTGTATATAGTGATATGGACCATGCTGGTATAACCTGGTATATACTGTATATAATATATATGTACAGCTGGTATAAGTTATATATCTCCTGTATATAGTGATATGGACCATGCTGGTATAACCTGGTATATACTGTATATAATAAATATGTACAGCTGGTATAAGTTATATATCTCCTGTATATAGTGATATGGACCATGCTGGTATAACCTGGGTATATACTGTATATAATATATATGTACAGCTGGTATAAGTTATATATCTCCTGTATATAGTGATATGGACCATGCTGGTATAACCTGGTATATACTGTATATAATATATATATGTACAGCTGGTATAAGTTATATATCTCCTGTATATAGTGATATGGACCATGCTGGTATAACCTGGGTATATACTGTATATAATAAATATGTACAGCTGGTATAAGTAATATATCTCCTGTATATAGTGATATGGACCATGCTGGTATAACCTGGTATATACTGTATATAATATATATGTACAGCTGGTATAAGTTATATATCTCCTGTATATAGTGTATAACCTGTTATATACTGTATATAATATATATGTACAGCTGGTATAAGTTATATATCTCCTGTATATAGTGATATGGACCATGCTGGTATAACCTGGATATACTGTATATAATTATATATGTACAGCTGGTATAAGTTATATATATCGTGTATATAGTGATATGGACCATGCTGGTATAACCTGGTATATACTGTATATAATATATATGTACAGCTGGTATAAGTTATATATCTCCTGTATATAGTGATATGGACCATGCTGGTATAACCTGGGTATATACTGTATATAATATATATGTACAGCTGGTATAAGTTATATATCTCCTGTATATAGTGATATGGACCATGCTGGTATAACCTGGTATATACTGTATATAATATATATGTACAGCTGGTATAAGTTATATATCTCCTGTATATAGTGATATGGACCATGCTGGTATAACCTGGTATATACTGTATATAATATATATGTACAACTGGTATAAGTTATATATATCCTGTATATAGTGATATGGACCATGCTGGTATAACCTGGGTATATACTGTATATAATATATATGTACAGCTGATATAAGTTATATATCTCCTGTATATAGTGATATGGACCATGCTGGTATAACCTGGTATATACTGTATATAATATATATGTACAGCTGGTATAAGTTATATATCTCCTGTATATAGTGATATGGACCATGCTGGTATAACCTGGTATATACTGTATATAAGAAATATGTACAGCTGGTATAAGTTATATATCTCCTGTATATAGTGATATGGACCATGCTGGTATAACCTGGTATATACTGTATATAATATATATGTACAGCTGGTATAAGTTATATATCTCCTGTATATAGTGATATGGACCATGCTGGTATAACCTGGTATATACTGTATATAATAAATATGTACAGCTGGTATAAGTTATATATCTCCTGTATATAGTGATATGGACCATGCTGGTATAACCTGGGTATATACTGTATATAATAAATATGTACAGCTGGTATAAGTAATATATCTCCTGTATATAGTGATATGGACCATGCTGGTATAACCTGGTATATACTGTATATAATATATATGTACAGCTGGTATAAGTTATATATCTCCTGTATATAGTGATATGGGCCATGCTGGTATAACCTGGTATATACTGTATATAATATATATGTACAGCTGGTATAAGTTATATATCTCCTGTATATAGTGATATGGACCATGCTGGTATAATCTGGTATATACTGTATATAATATATATGTACAGCTGGTATAAGTTATATATCTCCTGTATATAGTGATATGGGCCATGCTGGTATAACCTGGTATATACTGTATATAATATATATGTACAGCTGGTATAAGTTATATATCTCCTGTATATAGTGATATGGACCATGCTGGTATAACCTGGTATATACTGTATATAATATATATGTACAGCTGGTATAAGTTAGATATCTCCTGTATATAGTGATATGGACCATGCTGGTATAACCTGGTATATACTGTATATAATTACATATTTCCAGTATAATATTCCTAGTCTCTTCCTGCTCTGGATCCATTGTCTCGGCTGTAATTCCATAAGTCACCTCTGACGCTCGGTGTCACCGTCTTGCGGTATTATTGCTGTCATTTTAGTGACTGACAGGTTATTGTATTTACCATATTACTATTTTATCTCCTCGCCTTGAATTAGTTATACATTTTTGGCATCTGAAATCTCTCCTGAAATGTCGATGTCATACACAGGATGTGAAGGATTTTACTTGACATTATGTGTTTCTCTGGATGTTTTTTCAGTTTTTTCAGGTTTTTTTTAAACTAAAATTGCAAAAACATGTTTTACGCCGTTCTGCTGTATGGTAATATAATGCACCTTCCATTACAAAAAAGAGTGACCTAGAATTTTTGGCTCCATTGTGTCTGTTTGAGCCGAATCTTTTTAATATTCTTTTTTTCGCCCGTCATTCTGCACATGGAAATGGTGTCAGAAGAAAACACTGAAGAAGACGACAGAGACATCTTACATGATGGAAGGCGAAGGACTTAGAATTAACACATCTCAGTATAGAAATAGTGATTCCACATCTACCATCACTAGAAGACCCCAATAACATTTGTCCTTGACAGTACACGTGGCTTCTTGGCACCACAATGGGAACCTGCTGTAGAGGCATCACCGACCAACGTGTCATGCCAACATTCTATCATATGAGGCAATGGTCTCCAATCTGTGGCCCTCCAGCTGTTCCAAGACTAAAGCTTTAAGCATGCTGGGAGCTGTAGTTCTGCAACAGACTGAGGGCTACAGTTCTGAGACCACTCAAAAGGGATGACGTGGGGCAGTAGGGTCTTGCAAATTGTTTCACACTTCCATTGTCAAGCGGTAGTGGGGGCTGCCGGGGAGAATAGTGGGAGAATTTTCTCCCCCTGAAAAACAGTGGCGCCCGACGGACCCCATTGACTATAATGGGGTCTATCAGGACCCGCTGTTGCCCGTTGCGCCCCGTCAAAAATTACAGCCGTCAAACTCCCCCCAAAAAAGAGAGTTTGATGGCCATTCTTGAGGGGGCGCAACGACAGTGTGAAAGAAGCCTTACACTCCTGTTGCAGGCACCAGATCGGTATATAGTAGCAAACCCAGCGGCCGTAGCTATTCTAATTCAGATCCACACTGGAGGTGCTCAGCGACGTACAGTGAGAAGGATTCATGACATCATAACGTTGGATGCAATCGAGTGGGCATAATTTCATTTTGCAGGGAGGCGCCGGAACTAGCAGGGGCGCTCTGGGCGGACAGCCTCCCACAGGAATGGTGAGTGCCCACTTTGGGCACCCTGCAGAGTTAACACCCTGCAGAGTTAATTTCAGAGGTAATATCTTGTACTGCCCCCTTTGGCAAGTATCACGGCTTGTAAACACTTTTTGTAGCAGCCAAGAGTCTTTCAATTCTTGTTTGAGGTATCTTTGCCCATTCTTCCTTACAAAAGTCTTCCAGTTCTTTGAGATTTCTGGGCTGCCTTTCACCCACTGCTCTTTTAAAGTCTATCCATAGATTTTCAATTATGTTGAGGTCAGGAGATTGAGAAGGCCATGGCAAAACCTTCAGTTTACACCTCTTGATGTAATCCCCCGTGGATTTCAAGGTGTGTTTAGGATCATTATCCATTTGAAGAAGCCATCCTCTCTTTAACTTCAGCTTTTTCACAGATGGCATCAAGTTAGCATCCAAAATGTGCTGAAATTTTATTGAATCAATTTTTCCTTTTACTCGTGAGATGTTCCCTGTGCCACTGGCTGCAGTACAACCCCAAAGCATGATTGATCCACCCCCATGCTTAACAGTTGGACAGAGGTTCTTTTAATTAAATGCTGTTCCCCTTCTTCTCCAAACGTACCTTTGCTGATTCCGGCCAAAAAGTTAAATTTTAACCTCATCGATCCACAGAACTTGTTTCCAAAATGCATCAGATTTGTCTATATGTTCATTTACAAAGTGCAAACGCTGATTTTTGTGGTGAGGACGTTGAAGAAGTTTTCTTCTGATGACTCTTCCATGAAGACCATATTTGTACAAGTATCTCTTTATAGTGGAATAGTGTACCACAACTCCAGTGTAGCCAGATCTTTCTGGAGGGATTGTGCAGTCAAACGTGGGTTTTGAATGGTTTTTCTCACAATCCTGCGAGCTGTTCTGTCTGATATTTTCTTGGTCTTCCAGATCTTGCCTTAACTTCCACTGTTCCTGATGACTGCAATTTCTTAATTACATTCCGAACAGAGGATATTGACATCTGAAAACGTTTTGCTATCTTCCTATAGCCTTCTCCAGAGTGTCAACTATTTTCAGTTTCAGATTTCTAGACAACTGCTTAGAAGAACCCATGGTGCTGATTGTTGGGGCAAGGTCAGATGAGTCTGGGCATTTAAAACCTTTGAGATTGACATCACTTGGTCTTCCCAGATGATGATTGAGAACAATCCATGACACTGGCAGGTCTCAGCTTTGCAAAGGGGGCAGTGCATGCTATAAATTCTGCAGGGTGCCCAAACTTTTGCAGACACCATTTTTTTGTTTTGTGTTATTTTGAAAGTGTAAATGATGGAAATAAAATGTAACTTTTGTTGACATATTATAAGAATGTCTAATCTGTAATTTGATGCCTTTTGGAGATTTTTCCATTTTTCCTTGGCTTCTTTATGCACATTAATACAAATTGTTACCTGGGGTGCCCAAACTTTTGATCCCCACTGTATGCTATGTTCAGCCGAGCATGCACATGCATTGCGAGTCCACCAGGTCAGAGTCAGGAGGACCCCATGCACATTGGATGGTTACAGCAATCTTTGCCATTCCAGTTTAAATCCAACACGTCTCTCTCCCTGGATGTCATGTGCCTTTGGAGACCAATGTATTTAGAGGTTTTGCTGACATTTCTGTAATGGTTAATGCTTATAGGTTGTGCAGAGATTTTGGTCTCCTGTGAGCCCTAAATGGCTCCAACTCCAGGTAAAAAAAACCATAAAATGCTGCAGAAACATCGACTAGTTTTCTGGGTCTTAGTCCAGTTCCACTTGTTATATCTTCTGATGTTTCAGGAAGGTTGTCTAAATCTTGTCTCTATCTCTATCCCCGCCCCCTGAGTGATGTCACAGCCAGGACCTCTCCCTGCAAGTCTATGGGAGGGGGTGTGACGGCTGTCACACCCTTCCCATAACCACAATTTTCCTCCGAAAAGAACCACAGGATCAGGCAGGTGCTTGGATCTTGTTAGGAGCAAACAGTTTATTTACCCACAATGCAACACGTTTCGTGGTGAAGCGATCTTTACTGCAAAACCCGTTGCATTGTGGGTAAATTAACTGTTTGCCCCTAACAAGATCCAAGCGCCTGCCTGATCCTGTAGTTTTTTTTTTGAGGAAAAATTGTGGTTGTTTGTGTCTAGCTCAGGAGCGGCTGCTAGATCGGAAAACTCTCCTACTCTATGCCGTTACCATTGTTGTGCTTGGCTGAGTACAACCACCGCGGGTGAGCGTATTTCATTATCGTTCACCGATTCTTTATATATACGGTATCACACTATGAAGCGCTTTCCTTTGTTTTACACCCTTCCCATAGACTTGCATTGAAGGGGTGTGTCCGTGACGTCACAAGCCTCCGGTGCTGTACCTGATGCTCTAAGAGAACACCGGGTGCAGCAGGATAAGATGTCTAGGGGTGGAGTACCCCTTTAAAGGTCCTTCTGCACCCCCTGAGGAGGATGTGAGACACCTGGGGGTCCTATCACATTATGTAGCTCCTAGTGATGCCCCTGGCCACTTTTTCTGCCCTTCCTTTGCCCTACATTTCTTCAGTCCTGCCCTAATTATTTCCCACCTTCTCTCCTTCCGTGTAATGTGGCTAAATATTCCACCATTATTATTCATACACTGGGAGACATTTTTAACTTGTGACAGGAGCTGAGAATCACATCCGTATAATAATTCCTATGGGGCTCTGCAGTGTTTGTTTAATTTTTGCTGCAGATCGTTGCGAATAAAGTGGCGGCCCGGTTGTGGGCCCCTGGCAGGAAATTTAGCTTATTTATAAGCACACTTGACATTTACATTTTCTTTAACCTTATGAGAAGTGGTGATATATATTGTCTGGAGCCAATTAGCACGGGAGCGCAACGGGGGCGACGCCGTATCTACATGACAGGGGAGCGTGCGCTGCACCGGCGATGGTTCCCAGGTGGGGACATCATACGCCGCGACGCTTCCCTTTCTTAGTCAAATACCAGGCTCATCCCCGTATGACAGACGGTTCCAGCCGGGGCTTTGTTTCACCTCAAGTAATTGACAAAACATATTTACAAAATAAGCGAGAGGCTGAAAAGTCTTGTTTCTTAATAAGAAGAACAATGTCTCAGGGAAACACCAAATCCATGTTCACACACGTCCAGGACGATCGCTTCAATGTCATCCAGAGCCAATATTGATGTGTATGTGAGGAAATAGATCCTGTGTGTTCTAATATGAGATACCGAGGTAAAGAACATGGGAAGAAGGTCAATAATATAGAGAGATGATCGGGGGTGGGGACTTACATGCCCTAAAAATTGGCCAAGTATGTGTTTTTTTACCACCATCCCAAAAAAAAAAAATGAATATATGGTTGCATCCTGTGTTCGCATTCGTAGTTACTGGGCAAGAACTGTCCGAAGACGCTCCTGGGTGGAGAATATTATGGGTGAAAGTAGCAGAAACGCGCCTGAAGAAGCAGATCGACTACTTCAGTCTACGAGAGAACGCGGGACGTGAATGTAATGCAATAGGGACCTTAAAGGGGTTCTCCGCACCTAGACTTCTTATAAGATGTCTGATTGCGGAGGTCTTGCTGCTGGGGACCCCCACGATCTCCCTGCTGCAACTGCCGTTCGTTTAGAGCGTCTGTTGCAGCTCCGGAGGCTTGTGATGTCATGGCCACGCCCCCTAATGCAAGTCTATGGAAGGGGGTGTCACGCATTGGCGTGGCTGTTGCAAAACTGCAACTCCTTGCATGCCCTGGCATCCTGGGAGTTGTAGTTTTGCATCAGTTGGGTAACTGGTTGGGAAGCACTGACATATGGTCACCTTAAAGGGAAACTCCACCCCTAGACATTGTATCCCCTATCTAAAAATAGGGGATAAGATGTCTGATTGAGGGGGTCCCACTGCTGGGACGCCCACGAACTCTGCTGCGGCACCACAGTCATCCAGTGCACGGAGAGAACTTTGCTCCTTGCCTGATGACTAGTAATGCAGCGCTGGAGACTCGTGATGTCACAACCACACCCCTCGTGATGTCATGACCACGCCCCCTCGTGATGTCACACCCTCCCTCTCAATGAAAGTCTGACAGCCACAATGCCCCTTTCCATAGACTTGCATTGAGGGGGCGTGGCGTGACATCACGGGGAGCATGGCCATGATGTCATGTACCTCCGGCGCCGCAGCCGGTATTTTTAATAAATGCTGGGTGCTGCAGGGACCCCCGCGATCAGACATCTTATCCCCTATCCTTTGGTTAGGACGGAGTACCCCTTTAAGACTGTTTTGGTTGCTTTTGTTGATATAAAGTATAGGAAATGTATCATTCTGTTTTCTCTTCCCTTTTGGATCCACTTTTGGCTTTAGCTCAGGAAACTTAATGAAAACCATGTGAATCTGACCTTACGCTGCCTAATCTTCCCTCTCCCTCCGACGCCGGGCCCCGGCTCTTTCAGCGGCTTCATTAAATCTTGATTTACTGTCAAGAGGAATTAATTATTTGCTTTTGGACAGAATTTCGGTGCAATAGCTGAATTGACTCGGAATCCATGAATACTCCCCGGATCGGGAAAATTGTTTATTCAATTCCATCCTAAGCCACACGTGTGGCCAATGGGAATAATTCACCTTATTAACTATCTTTTCCTTTTACATTTGTTGCAGTGAAACTAGGTTACAATGGACAGATACAGTTGTTTTTCTGCACTAAAAATCTATTTTCATCTACTTAGTCGGCCCCTTTACGGGAGAACATGACGTCCTCCTCCTCCGAAGAAGTAATATAAAGGATCAATGAGACACATTTCATAATTTGTTGCTTGGCAAATCAAAGCCTATTTAGTTGAATAACGCGCCATCGATTCCTCTCGGAGTTTTCCTCTTCTTTTTGCAATAAAGTTCCCCCCACCATTTTTTTTTTCCGCCACCGATTTACTTAAGAGCTGTCGATTACTTACCAATCAGCTGCGGCTCGAAGGACATTATATCCTATTGCCTTATAATATTCTCTTAAATGGCTTTGTTATGATTCACCATCCGTTTTTTTCTTTCCTCCCAGCCGCAGATCACAGGTCTTTGGTATAGAAAATCAATTGACGCCACGGAGAGTTTTATGTAAAGTAACAGCGGGCCGTCCCCATTTGTTGTATGGACTTTAGTTTCTCGTCTGATGAGATGAGCAGGAGGGATAGAAAATGTCTCAGCGTTTGCCGAGATCTTCCGTGGAAAAGACACAGCGGAGGCCGCCGGAAAACAACTTATATCCCGGTGAAACTGTAAAACACACCAAGTGTCACAAATAGGTTTCTGTGAGGGGGAGAGGCGGCAGAGATGATCTTACCGTACACGATGGACTCTGCACAATGCACACAGCTCGGAGGAGATACAGCGGGGGAAATAAGTATTCAACACATCACCATTTTTTCTCGGTAAATAATGTTTTCTCGGAGACAACAGTAGCTGCTATTTAGTTTTTTTTTAAGCTCTCCATAAGTGTCCTTGGCTTTTTGACAACTCGTGCGATGAACATCTGGTGGCAGGAAATTTATGGTGAAATGACCATCTTTTCCCTTCCGTATTATGGCCCCCACTATGCTCACTGGAAGATTCAGAAGCTTAGAAATGTGCCTGTAACCTATGACATAGTTATGTTTTACAACAATCAGGTTGTGAAGATCTAAAAAACGGCTCTTTGCTTTTTCCCATCATACCATGTGTCTTTAGCTCTTTGCTTTTCCCCATCATTGAGAAGTGTCTTCAGCTCTTTGCTTTTCCCCATCATTGAGAAGTGTCTTCAGTTCTTTACTTTTCCCCATCATTGAAAAGTGTCTTCAGCTCTTTGCTTTTCCCCATTATTGAGAAGTGTCTTCAGCTCTTTGTTTTTCCCCATCAGGAGATGTGTCTTTAACTCTTTGTTTTTCCCCATCACGAGATGTCTCTTTAGCTCTTTGCTTTTCTCCATCATGAGATGTATCTTCAGCTTTTTGCTTTTCCCCATCATAAGATGTGTCTTTAGCTCTTTGCCTTTCTCCATCATGAAATGTGTCTTTAGCTCTTCAGCTATTTGCTTTTCCCCATCATGGGATATGCCTTGTGCGGCACCTTGACAATGAGACCTTTTTGTATATCTGAAGTTCCAGCGGGAGCTAGGACCACTCAGAAATGCGTCATAGATGGCAACGCATTTACGAGTGAAATCCACAGTAAGAATAGACAAGTCTATTCTTGCAGGAAGAATAGACTTGTCTATTCTTACTGTGGATTTCACTTACTGTGGATTTCATTCTTACTGTGGATGCCGGAATCGGGATTTCCGAGGCAGAAATTTCTGCAGAGGAAATTCCACTGTGTGCACAGTGCATCAGAATCCCATTGAAATGTCTGCAGTGGAATGTCTATGTGGAATATTTCAGCGGAATGTCTATGCGGAATATTCCAGTGGAATTCGGTAGGAACATTCTGCCATGTGAACATACCCTAACTGTGGAAAACAAATAGGAAAACTACGGAAAAAATAGGGAACATCTAAGACCAGCTAGTGAGACCTGAAATGCCTAGAAAAAGTGGTGTAATGGGGAAGGGGGCTAACATGCATGTAGACGCCTATATAGGATCTTGATCGAGCACTTTAGTAGCGCATTGTAATACTTTATGTTTTAGCTGTTGTAAAAAAAGAAAAACCTCCATAAACTGGTAAATCTATCTGTTTCTTGGCAGAGTAACCATTTCATGTCCATTTTAATAAAATAAAATATTTGCGCGCTTGTTCTATAGAAATTTCCCGCTTTCTCCTGTGCATTGAGAATTGTGCTTTTATTGAAATGTCACCGCGTTGCCAATAAGTCTGTTTTTTCATTTTGTTTTCTCAATAATGCGCTTTTCTGATTGAAATCTTGCGCGTGACGGGGTCAAGGTTTATTGCTTTTCTCTTCTTTAGGGAGAATTCAGATTTAGATTATTGGTAAAACACGTCGTACATGGGTCGAGAGCTTCACTCAAATGAAAAATGTATAAGCTCCTGTTTTTACATTCATTGCGGGTGTAAATGGCGGAGTTCTATTGTGATTGACGAGAAGGCGCTTTTTTTTTTTAAATATGACATCTCCTGTGTGATACTGGATGCGGGAGGATTTCTGTCGCCTGGAGTTTGTCTTTAGAACCTGTGGTGCTATCTTGACGTTCTTTGTGTTGTTCCCTCGGATGGCGGTATATACACCGCTATTCTAGTTACGGAGGCTTTCTTGGCGGTTGCAATAATTTTCAGATGTAATGTATGTAATATTCTGATGTTTCTGCCTTTGTTCCGTTCACACTTGGCTTCTCTCCAATGAGAACAATGATGATGTCCATTACCATGGATAGAACATCCGCCCGTAGGCAACTGCTCGGCCATCATGGTCACATTATATCACTCTGCATTGGATAATTTGTCATCCATTCAATTGAAACCTTTGTATCTATTTCATCATGAACTTGACTATCATTGGAAAATCCCATAGAGAATGAATGAAGAAGTGTTTGAGCATTTGCTATAGTGAAGACCCTACATGTTTCACCTGGATGATGCCAGAGTCATCTGGGGAGAAAGTGAAACAAACTATCAATAATAGACCGCCAGCTATTGCAAAACTACAACCTCCCAGCATATATAATGCCCAATGTTCCTAAACCTGATTGCAGGGCCCAACAAGAACAGTAATGTTTTAGCCTGTGAAATGTGTAGATTATAAAAACAATTATGTACAAGGAAAATACCCTACTTGTTTCATGTGGATGATGCCAGGGTCATCAGGGGACAAAGTGGGGGGAAATATATCAGATAAACAAACTATGAATTGTAGACCTCCAGCTGTTGCAAAACTTAAACTCCCAGCATGTCTAGACAGTAGTTTTGCAACAGCTGGAGGTCCACAGTCTAGAGATCACTCCTCTATAGGATTTTCAATGATAGTCGAGTGAAGCACTTGGCTATTGCCATTAATTCAATAAAGAGTGAATGGAGATGAGGTCTGTTAACCCAGGGGACAAGGGACATCTGTGTGATCATTGGGGGTGTCATTGATTTGATCACTTTTCCTGTGAACCTTTTAATCTTAGGATAACCTCATAATTTTTTTTTCAAATTAATTGATGAAAGAAACCTATGAGCTTCTGTATGCTCCACAGGAAGTTGTGTAGTTCTTTCCAGCTGACACCTCTGTCCATGTTAGGAACTGTCCAGAGCAGGAGAGGTTTGCTATGGGGATTTTCTCATTCTCTGGACAGTTCCTGACATGGACAGAGGTGGCAGCAGAGAGCACTGTGGTCAGACTGGAAAGGACTACACAACTTCCTGTGGAGCATACAGAAGCTGATAAGTACTTGTAGGATTAAGATTTTTATATAGAAGTAATTTACAATTCTGTATAACTTTCTGACACCAGTTTATTGAAGTGTATTGAAAAGGAATGGGAAATATAAAGAAATAATTTATACTTCTCCTTCCTACTTGATCCACTTCTGACTTTGGTTTAAAAACTGCATTGACAGAGAAAATCTGTGTGGAAAAATAGCCTTAGGAAGTCAGCAAAAAAATGTATTTCTGTAACAAATATTAATGGTTGAGACTTTTGGAGTACAACTTTAGTATTTTCTTTTAAAGTACAGGGAAAAAAACATACCATACAGTAAAACTGGTTGCTGTGTATAGTGGAGGAAAATAGAAATGAAAGATAAAAGGTGAAAAAGAAATATTGTTGCCCTCACTGTCAGCCGGCTGCGTTTTCTGGATAATTCTGAAATAAACGGTGTTGTAGAAATCCTGCAGAGCACAAAGGGTTACTCACCTGCTGATCAGGTTTATTTTTGGCCAGTTACCTGCTGAGGGGCAGGACAATGGGTCGAAGCTTAACAATTGTTGTGTCTGACTGAAGACAGAGCAGAGGGGGGGAGGCTCCTGCTGCAGCAAGTTATCTTACTGGCGTTATCTACAGGAGGAGTAGACATGTGGCTGATTTCCTGGGGCACAAGGAAAAGATTTCCAATATATTTATCAATGTTATGAGCTTTGTAAGATAGGATCTTTGGGAGTAATTTATTATATTCTTTTTACCCTGTTTTTCTCAGGGTTTGTCATGTGAACTTCTTCCACATTCTAAAAAGGTGCAGGTTTTATCAAAGTTGCTTTGATATAGGCAAGTGTGGTGTTTGCTAATGTGAGATGGAGCAAAAAGCTTTGTGGTTGCACAAAAATTAAGCGACAATCAAAAAAAAAAAATTATGCAACTCATAAATCACTGACCATGCAAAAAGGGAACCCTGTCACAATACGTCAAAGGGGTTATCCAGGAATAGAAAAACAGAGCTAATTTATTTTAAAAACAGCTCCACGTCTGTCCCCAGGTTGTGTGTAATATTACAACATGGCTTCAATCATGTCAATGGAACTGAGCTGCAGAACCACATCCAACCAGGAGACAGACGGGGAGCGGCTTTTGAAAGAAATTAGCTCTGTTTTTTCTATTCCTGGATAACCCTTTTAAAGTAATTTTTTTTTAATAAATCTAAATGATTTGCAAAAATTTGCAACATTTTAACACCAACTTAAAAAAAAAAAAGGTAAAACCAATAATAAATTCCCCTCTTTGTGTCTTACTTCAGACAGAGCAGAGGGGAGAGGATCCTGCTGCAGCCAATTGCCTTACAGACAGATACAAGATTATGAGAAGAAAGAGGAGGAGGTTTTATTACCTGAGGAACAAGGTTTTGTAAAATAGGATTAAAGGGGTATTCCACTGCCCCAGCATTCGGAACATTTTGTTCCGAACGCTTGGAGCGGGCGGCAAGGGTCTTGCATTGAGAGCGTGTGGGGTGACGTTACGAGGGGCGTGGCCATGACATCACGCCACACTCCCTCAATTCAAGTTCATGGGAGGGGTTGTGGTGGCCGCCACACCCCCTCTTATAGAATTGTATTGAGGGGGCGTGATGTGATGTCACAATGGGCGTGTCCGTGATGCACCACAACCCCTGCAGCGTCCGTTTGCTGCAGAAAGATCACATCCCAGATGTGGGGCCCCGCAATCAGACATCTTATCTCCTATCCTTTGGATAGGGGATAAGATGTCTAGGGTCGGAGTACCTCTTTAATGTAAAGGAGACGATAAAAGGAGGAAGAGCTTGAGTATGTTAAATTTTTTTGGTCCTTTAAGAAACACAAATGTGATTATTACTTTACATTGTTGGTCAAGACTTGAAGCCCCCCCTCCCCAAGTCAGAATAGTTTCCTAATTTTTTATCTTATAAATGCTAAAATAAGGAGGGATAAAAGGCAGCGATCTATGAAGGTGGGCAGATCGGAAGAAGAAAATCATTAAAGTCATCTGTTTGATGATACACCGATACACGTAACAGCTACCGGGGAGCGAGCTCGGGGAAATTAAACTAAAATGGATGATCCGCAATGGAAGAGAAAAATCAAACCTCTACCAAACAAGAAAAAGAATAGTAAATTCACATGTCTATGTATGTGCGAGTAAACACAGTGAGACGTCTGCGGGATATGTGGTCTCAGCACGATACGCTCCTCTCAATCATCTTCTGCTAACCTTCACTGAACGATAATCAGTCCGGACCGCGCCGAAGAAAACTTCTCAAGCGTTTCATTGGCTCAGGAAGTTATTCAATACCAAAAATCATTGAACGATCGGCGTGCGTGCATTCTGCGGCCTCAGAAAGTGAATATTTGGAGCCGATATTGTTCAATAGAAACTCCAGAGTATAAAATAAAACATAATTCTCCTTCATTAAGGAAGCAAATAAAAAATATCTAATAATTCAGAATCTCAGGGAAAAAAATTAAGATTAAGTTTGTGGTATTTAGAAACTTTTAAAAATGATTGCATTAAACCGAATTAACCAACATTATTTATTATTATTATTATTATTATTATTATTAATAATTTATTTATTTTTTATTATTATTAAATGTTTATCTTCCCCAACAATACAACAACGCAAAACAGAAAAATGAGTAACAAAGAAACAAAGAAAACTAAGTTACAGCACTGTAAATATTATTCCTTAAAGGGGTATTCCAGGCAAAGACATCTTATTCCCTATCCAAAGGATAGGGAATAAGATGTCTGATTGCAGGGGGGCCGCCACTGGGACCCCCCACGATCTCCGTGCAGCACCTGCATTCTATGCCGGGCTGCTGCTCCAGTCTCGGAAACCTCTGTGTTTCCAGGATTGGAGACGTGACATTGCACCACGCCCCCTTTGTGACGCCACGCCCCCTCTATTCATGTCTATACGAGGGGGGCGTAACTGGATCCAGAAAGTTAAACAGATTTGTATATTACTTCTATTAAAAAATCTTAATCCTTTCAATAATTATCAGCTGCTGAAGTTGAGTTGTTTCTGTCTGGCAACAGTGCTCTCTGCTGACACCTCTGCCTGTCTCGGGAACTGCACAGAGTAGAAGTTTGCTATGGGGATTTGCTTCTACTTCGGACAGTTCCCGAGACAGATGTCATCAGAGAGCACTTAGACAGAAAAGAACAACTCAACTTCAGCAGCTCATAAGTACTAAAAGGATTAAGATTTTTTAATAGAAGTCATTTACAAATCTGTTTAACTTTCTGGAGCCAGTTGATATATAAAAAAAAGTTTTTTCCTGGATATCCCCTTTAATGGGATTTTTTTACAGCCGTTTCATGGACTTTCTGACGTGAGTTTTTACAGGAGCATTACGGTAGTGTGAAAGGGGCCTTGGGGTGAATGTATTTTTAAAACTTAAAAAGAAAATCAAAAAGTTAGGCAGATATAGGTAGCCAAAAAGTATATTTTCTTTCTTGTTACTATACTGTTAGATTTATTGTATATGGAGTATATAACATAGAAGACCTGTTCTATTAAGTAAAACATCGCCAAAAAAAAAGAAAAAAAAAAGAAAGAAAAAGAGAAAATAAAATAAAATAAATATTGAACTCACAAGCTTCTTTTTAATTTATTTATTTTATTTATATTTAATGCAACAACTTCTGAATGTTATAAACTTCATATATAAAGTGAGCTAAGTGAGTATGCATTTTTTGTTTTGTTTTTTCAAAATCTGATAATAGTAAAAGAATCTCTATTTTCGAAATGTAGTCTTATGTTTTGTTCAGAAATATTTTAACATTTTTGTCCCGGATCAGTTAGAATTGTCTAGAAATGTTAGATTGGCAGAAGAGCGGCTCTGCCCTTGAAGTGTCACTGGGCCCGGTATGATAAAGCTAATGAAATACGAAGAGAAGAACAAAAAGTTGGAGAAGTATTGGTGGCCAGAAGGGAATTAAAATAAAATAAAAAAACACACCATTATTTTTTTGTTAATATGCCATCATATACGCGGTACACAGTGTCGGGAGCCGCTGCCAGATTCAAAAATGAGCAAGCTGCTGTCCCCCGTCTGAGCCAAGTGTCCTTGTTTTCATTTCCTGTAACTGAAAAGTTTCGGAAACTTTTTTTTTTTCCATGTGAGAAGAGGTTGGCTCTATCTATAGTCATCTTAATAATTACCTGCCCCTTGATAGACGCTGCAGCTTATTGCACATTAATGTGTTGCAGAACCCACCGGTGATTTTAATTGGATAAAGGCGGCAGAAGTGCGTCAAGGCCGCGGCGCCGAGAGGTGTTGTGTTGTCCTGTGGATAAATAATTAAGGCAAGTTGCCATCTGTCAGTTCTCAGCAGATGATTCACTTAGACTTTGTCTAAAAATCAAAGCGTTTGCAGACTCTGGCGTGTCTGGGCTTCGGGAGAACAGCCTGAGATCAAAGCTTAAAAGGGGCCGAGCCCAAAGTGAGAAAGCGGCGGCAGCTTGTGAGTCAATGGAAATGGCGGATCGGTCCCAGTAGAATTACATGATGTCCCAGATACTTACTCGTAACTTTTAGGAAAAAAGTCAAAAAATCCACAAATTCTGTATTTTCATTGTTGTTAAAGGGGTATTCCGGCCAAAGACATCTTATTCCCTATCCAAAGGATAAGATGTCTGATTGCGGGGGAGGGCCCACCGCTGGGACCCCTGCAATCTCCGTGCAGCACCCCAATTATATGCCTGGCTGCTGCTCCAGTCTTGGAAACCTAAGTGTTTCTGGGACTGGAGACGTGACGTCACGCCACGCCCCCTCCATTCATATCTATGGGAGGGGGCGTGACGGACATTACGCCCCCTCCCATAAACATGAATGGAGGGGGTGTGGCATGTCAAGGGGGCATGGTGTGACGTCTCGAGGGAGTGCGGTGTGACATCATGAGGGGGCATGGTGTGACGTCTCGAGGGGCGCAGTGTGACGTCTCGAGGGGGCGTGGTGTGACATCACGAGGGGGCATGTCTTGACGTCATGTATCCATTGCCAGAAACACAGAGGTTACTTACTGCTAAGGAACACCCACTGAACTCTGAACTTACTGCTAAGGAACACCCACTAAACTCTGAACTTAGTGCTAGGGAACACCCACTAAACTCTGAACTTGCAGCTAGGAACACCCACTAAACTCTGAACTTACAGCTAAGGAACACCCATTAAACTCTGAATTTGCAGCTAAGCAAGCATAAAAAGTTTTTGTGTTTTTGCATTTTTCTGTTTTAGGCACTGTTTAGACTTTGTTTTTATGTCTGAACAGTTTCTGTGCTATTCTTCCCAGGATTGGAAGAGTTAATGCTCTCATCCTATTGTAGCTTGGGTGTGGCTTTAAAACCCGAGTTCTCTTGGAACTCTGAGCTGGTGATTAGTGCTATTCTGACCTTGTCTAGTTTATCTTGCACCTTGTATTTGTTTATTATCTGAGATGTAACCATGGTTATTATGCCTTTTTATGATAGATTTTATTCTGCTTGATTTTAGTACATCTGTCGATTTTAAGGATTATGTATGTCCGTTCTGCTTTAACCTTGTTGTCCGTGTTCACATTGTGATTTTTGCTTGTACCGTGCTCTGTATTTGGTTTTGCATTATTCCTGTTTGACATCCTGACCTGTATTCCTCCATGTTTTGGCGTTTGGCTTTTAAAGTTTTCTCTGGAGTCTATTCAGACTCATCTGGTTCTCTGTCTAGTGTTCCATGTAATTTATTTCTGTTTCCTTTTAGCCCGCTGGCTAGAAGTCTATTTGGAGTTAGTATTGATGTCCCTATATTTTTGGAGTGGGGAGTCTAGTTTGTTAGTCTTCAGTGTCCAGTGTGAACTGAGTTCTATGTTTCCTGACCTGTTTTGTGTTTTGCAATCAGTTCATCTGTTCACCCCCTGCATCTCCTGGTTTATGATGTATGCTTATTCCATATCTAGTCTTGTTCATTTATTCATATCCGCCATTTATCCTGATTCCGGTTTCTGAACTGAATGTTAGTACACTATATCCAGCCCTGTTTGTATATGTATATCCTGTCTCGTTTATCTGGTTGCTTAGTTGTTTTCCCGTTATGTTTCTGACATGTTTCCAACTATGTTTAGTATTATTTGTGTACCTTTACGCCCAATGCACTTTAGCACAGGAAGGGACCGGCACCGTGGTTATCGATCCGCTGTTTATCGTGGATGGGCAGTGAGTAGGCAGGGAGAGTGTTTCTGGGAACCCCTGCAATCTGTCATTGTGCACCCACCTTTGTGAGCTCTCCGCAGCGCTGGAGGCTCCTAGTGTGAAGCCACAGGGCCGGAGTATTGTGACTTCACAACTCAGCCCCATATGACGTCACGCCCTGCCCCTATGGGAGGGGGCGTGATGGCCGTCATGCCCCCTCCTATAGACATGAATTGAGGGATGTGACAACACAAAGGGGGTGTGGTGCTTCATGCTGCATGAAGATCACATTGAGGGGGCAGGGCGTGATGTCACACGGGGGCGGGGTCGTGACATCACAATACTCTGGCCCCATGGTCGTCACGCTTTACACTCGGAGCCTCCAGCGCTGCGGAGAGCTCACAAAGGTGGGTGCGCAATGACAGATGGGGGGGTCCCCTGTGGCAGACATCTTATCCCCTATCCTTTGGATGGAGTACCCCTTTAATAAGATGGAGGAAACAATACAGAATTCAGTCTATAACTCATCACATTTTTCAACAATGAATCTTTCAGGTGAACAGATGTGTCCTATAAAAATTCCCCATGGCAATGGAGCCCATGGGGTTCAGGGGTTCTGAATGTTTTTTTTAGCTGTAAGTGGCTCATACATCCCCAACACAAGAATTGCCAAGTTTTTAATAATTTTGAAATCTCCTAAATGCCCAATACATTTTGTATTTTTTTTGTCACCCATCAATACTAGTCAGATGGTCTGATTTATATTGTAAGTAACTTCAATAGTCATCACGTCTGCAGTGCAATAACTTGACCCTAATGTAGCAGCGTCTGCTCTATAATTTCCTCTCTCTTACACTTCTGTGACAGTGTGCGCCCGGCCTCATCCAAGAAACAATGTGCGCCGTGACATCCCGAGGTCTCCGACGACTCTCGATGACAACGGTCAAGTTACTTTATTCCTCTGTAACTCATGGAAACTAAATTACACTGCGAGATCTGGGGCCGTGGGTTAATTGTGACTGTAAACTGCGAGTACACAGTGCGATGGTTAAAAATAAATATGAGCGATTACTCAGGGCGAGAACGCTTAATTTTTATGTGTCAGGGGAATTTGTGGCAGTAAATGAAATATTTTCTTTGTTTTCTGTCCGTGTGAAAATTCAATAAATTGATTCAAATATTTACAGCATGTTTGGTCAGGAATTTCATTGTAGATTATTCCTTTTAGGGGTTTGTTCATTTATTCTGATACATGTTCTGAAATAGTCTCAGATATGACATGGATGTGCATCAAAACTGTCATGATCTGTAATTAATCTACATACAAAGTTTAGTCTGTGTGTAAATACATTACTGACCCTGAGTTATATCCTGTATTATACTCCAGAGCTGCACTCACTATTCTGCTGGTGAGGTCACTGTGTACATACATTACATTACTTATCCTGTACTGATCCTGAGTTATATCCTGTATTATACTCCAGAGCTGTACTCACTATTCTGCTGGTGAGGTCACTGTGTACATACATTACATTACTTATCCTGTACTGATCCTGAGTTATATCCTGCATTATACTCCAGAGCTGTACTCACTATTCTGCTGGTGAGGTCACTGTGTACATACATTACATTACTTATCCTGTACTGATCCTGAGTTATATCCTGTATTATACTCCAGAGCTGCACTCACTATTCTGCTGGTGAGGTCACTGTGTACATACATTACATTACTTATCCTGTACTGACCCTGAGTTATGTCCTGTATTATACTCCAGAGCTGCACTCACTATTCTGCTGGTGAGGTCACTGTGTACATACATTACATTACTTATCCTGTACTGATCCTGAGTTATATCCTGTTTTATACTCCAGAGCTGCACTCACTATTCTGCTGGTGAGGTCACTGTGTACATACATTACATTACTTATCCTGTACTGACCCTGAGTTATATCCTGTATTATACTCCAGAGCTGCACTCACTATTCTGCTGGTGAGGTCACTGTGTACATACATTACATTACTTATCCTGTACTGACCCTGAGTTATATCCTGTATTATACTCCAGAGCTGCACTCACTATTCTGCTGGTGAGGTCACTGTGTACATACATTACATTACTTATCCTGTACTGATCCTGAGTTATATCCTGTATTATACTCCAGAGCTGCACTCACTATTCTGCTGGTGAGGTCACTGTGTACATACATTACATTACTTATCCTGTACTGACCCTGAGTTATATCCTGTATTATACTCCAGAGCTGCACTCACTATTCTGCTGGTGAGGTCACTGTGTACATACATTACATTACTTATCCTGTACTGATCCTGAGTTATATCCTGTATTATACTCCAGAGTTGTACTCACTATTCTGCTGGTGAGGTCACTGTGTACATACATTACATTACTTATCCTGTACTGATCCTGAGTTATATCCTGCATTATACTCCAGAGCTGTACTCACTATTCTGCTGGTGGGAGTGTTTTGTCCCCTATTGGGAGTGTTTTGTCCTCTATTGGGAGTGTTTTGTCCCCTATTGGGAGTGTTTTTTCCCCTATTGGGAGTGTTTTGTCCTCCTATTGGGAGGGTTTTGTCCCCTATTGGGAGTGTTTTGTCCTCTATTGGGAGTGTTTTTTCCCCTATTGGGAGTGTTTTGTCCTCCTATTGGGAGTGTTTTGTCCCCTATTGGGAGTGTTTTGTCCTCTATTGGGAGTGTTTTGTCTCCTATTGGGAGTGTTCTGTCTCCTATTGGGAGTGTTTTGTCCTCTATTGGGAGTGTTTTGTCCCCTATTGGGAGTGTTTTGTCCCCTATTGGAAGTGTTTTGTCCCCTATTGGAAGTGTTTTGTCCCCTATTGGGAGTGTTTTGTCCTCTATCGGGAGTGTTTTGTCCTCTATTGGGAGTGTTTTTTCCCCTATTGGGAGCGTATTGTCCCCTATTATCCCCTATTGTGTGTGTCCACGACCGTTATTGAGAATGTCCCCTATTTGGAGGGTGCAAATACATTAAGTCTCATGGGACTCTGTCGGGTCATTAAAAACTGTCCACTATTGGGAGGTGTCCGCCAAGGGAGATTTCACTCTATTTGCTTTTTGTTTCAGCAAAAAACCTATTTTGCCCTTAAAAGAAATAACAATAATAACCAGTTTAATCCTGTGGTTCCAATTCTGATTAATCGGATAATTTACGCATCTCATCAGTCGATATGAATAATAGAGCAGCCTCAGTGATTTATAATTTCTGCCACAAAAAAGAGACATTTAAATTATTGTGGGGAAAAATATCAGAAGTTTTGGAAAAAAAAAACATCAGAAAAAATTGTGCTGAAAAGTGACAAATGAAAGCAAAAATTGTTCTTCTAATTTTCATGACAAATAACTATATCAAACAAGTGTTGTCACAATGTATAATTTACAGCAAAGATTATTGAGATGTCTCTGATTTATGTTTCCATTATGACTTAGAGTGCACTTAAGTGGATCATTATAATTGTTCTTACAAACTAATCACAAAGATCGTACATTCCCCATACAGGAAGGAGATGTATTTTTGCATAATGTAATAAATTCAAGCCATTGGCCTAATATTTAGCAATTTAGTAGAGAAGAAAGAAAGTGCTTGGAGCATATCCATAGAGGGAAAATATTGGCACGTTTATTATGAAAGAGACTTTCTTCTTCCCTTTGACTATAGAGAACTGATTTTAATGAAGTTGTCACGAATAGTCGAAAATAAACCTGAATCTGCAACAAATCACATATTCATAATTTTCTGTATGGAGAATCTGATATGATCCTATGTTGAACTTTATAAGTCATTTAAAAGTCAACATTCCATAATGGATTATTAGAGTCCACCAAATACATGGCCTACTGTATCTATTGCATATAAAAACATTTAATCTAGTGGAATTACTAGTCCTAATACTCTTTATATCCATGGGTGTAATCAACATCCATATGGAATTACTAGTCCTAATACTCTTTATATCCATGGGTGTAATCAGAACCCATATGGAATTACTAGTCCTAATACACTTTATATCCATGGGTGTAATCAGAATCCATGTGGAATTACTAGTCCTAATACTCTTTATATCCATGGGTGTAATCAGAATCCATATGGAATTACTAGTCCTAATACTCTTTATATCCATGGGTGTAATCAGAATCCATGTGGAATTACTAGTCCTAATACTCTTTATATCCATGGGTGTAATCAACATCCTTATGGGATTACTAGTCCTAATACTCTTTATATCCATGGGTGTAATCAACATCCATATGGAATTACTAGTCCTAATACACTTTATATCCATGGGTGTAATCAGAACCCATATGGAATTACTAGTCCTAATACACTTTATATCCATGGGTGTAATCAGCATCCATATGGAATTACTAGTCCAAATACTCTTTATATTCATGGGTGTAATCAGAATCCATGTGGAATTACTAGTCCTAATACTTTTTATATTCATGGGTGTAATTACCATCCATATGGAATTAGAGGAATAATTCCTAATTCTTCCACTGTAGGAAAAACAGTTTTTGGGATATTTTACCTGCTCTCACATTTAGCTTTTTTATTTATTATTATTTTTTTTTTAAATAGAAATAACTGAAGGGGGTGTCTCCTATAAGTTCCTAAAATATTCTATTGGTGCCACTTTCCCCTCTTTGTGAGTCTGGTGGAACTTCCTCTGTTTCTACTCCTGATCCTTCAATTCTTATCAGAGAAAGTTGTATAGTCGCTTTGTGAATGAGCCACGTCTTGGTAAACTTTAATTGTATTGTATGTGGAGGATATCCTAGTCATGTAAAGCTCTGCATAGTAAACTCTATACTGGTGAGTGGCTTCAAATACACATAGACTATGTTCACACCAGCATGCAGTTTTGACTCTTGATGGCAACAATGGCGCGGCAATATGACCAGACCTGACCCGAGTCATTGTGTTCTATTGATTAATGTTTTTATGTATCACATGTCCAGTTTGACACATTACTTCTATGTGGAAGCCATATGACAGCATACAAAGCATGATAGGGTTGAAATGTGTCCTACATTATCTATGACTGAATATAAGAATGACCAAGGAAAAAACTTTTGTCGAATGTGTCCCACACCAGATTGTTCCACGCCAGATACTGTTAGTTTCTACTAGGGGTCACTCAGGGGCAGAAGGAGAAACTGTCATCACATGGTTGGGTTTCTATATAGAGCCTTTTTACCAACACATCAAGCTTTGCATAGGTTGTAGACCCCCCCCCCCCATAATGGATGTAAAGATGAATGTAGCTTTTTGTAGGTTGTAGACCCCCCCCCCCCCCTATAATGGATGTAGAGATGTATGTAGCTTTATGTAGGTTGCAGGACCCCCCCCCCCTCTATAATGGGTGTAGAGATGTATGTAGCTTTATGTAGGTTGTAGACCACCCCCTCTATAATAGGTGTAGAGATGTATGTAGGTTGTAGACCCCCCTCTATAATGGGTGTAGAGATGTATGTAGGTTGTAGACCCCCCCCCCCCTCTATAATGGGTGTAGAGATGTATGTAGCTTTATGTAGGTTGTAGACCCCCCCTCTATAATGGGTGTAGAGATGTACGTAGGTTGTAGACCCCCCCCACTATAATGGGTGTAGAGATGTATGTAGGTTGTAGACCCCCCCCCCTCTATAATGGGTGTAGAGATGTATGTAGGTTGTAGACCCCCCCCTCTATAATGGGTGTAGAGATGTAGGTAGCTTTATGTAGGGTGTAGACCCCCCCACCCTATATAATGGGTGTAGAGATGTATGTAGGTTGTAGACCACCCCCCTCTATAATGGGTGTAGATATGTATGTAGCTTTATGTAGGTTATAGACCCCCCCCTCTATAATGGGTGTAGAGATGTATGTAGGTTGTAGACCCCCCCCCCCCCCCTCTATAATGGATGTAGAGATGTACGTAGGATGTAGACCCCCTCTTTTTAATGGGTGTAGAGATGTATGTAGGTTGTAGACCCCCCCCCCCTCTATAATGGGTGTAGAGATGTATGTAGCTTCATGTAGGTTGCAGGACCCCCCTCCCCCCCTCTATAATGGGTGTAGAGATGTATGTAGCTTTATGTAGGTTGTAGACCCCCCCTTCTATAATGGGTGTAGAGATGATTGCTCACCTTAATGGGGTAAATCAAGACGTCTTTGAATCGGAATAGGAACATAATTTATTATTTGTATTTACTGTGTTGGACATTTCTATGCCATGAAAACTTTCGATGTTGTCCCGACAAATGGTCTTGTACAGAATTTAATTGCATTGTGCACGGTCCAACAAGTCGCAGCTCTCGGAGGATATTAAACTCTTTAGAAGCAGGTTTCTGAGTTTTTTTTAGAGGAATTTACCATATGTGCTCTCAATATGTATGAGTCTGAGCTGTAACAAATTAACCCGGGCCTACTGTCCTTTATGTCTAATCCCAGTAGGCAGTGGCCACTCGCCAGAATTCGGAGGCAGTCCATTAATGTCTCAAAATTAGGACCAGAAAAATGTGATATTTTCTTTGCCAGATAGTAAGATGGATTGAATCTATTATATGGGCAAGTTCAAGTTATGCAAAAAAAATAAGGTTATATTTGACAGAAATGTATTATTACCTACACTAAAGCTGCACAAAACTTCTAAAAATACACAAGTGCGAGCGTCCCCGCTGGATTCTTAATGTGTTCATCTAAATGTGCGCAAGAAGTTCATAAATATCCGGCCGGATCCTGAAGGAGAACAAAAGATGTTCAAAGGGAGATGTAACCTGAAGATATGAAAAATGTCCGACATTATAATATATAGTGACCACTTATAGCTCTTCTATATACACTGCACATTATATAACATGATAATATATAGTGACCACTTATAGATCTTCTATATCCTGCACATTATATAACATAATATATAGTGACCACTTATAGATCTTCTATATCCTGCACATTATATAATATAATATATAGTGACCACTTATAGATCTTCTATATCCTGCACATTATATAACATGATAATATATAGTGACCACTTATAGATCTTCTATATCCTGTACATTATATAACATGATAATATATAGTGACCACTTATAGATCTTCTATATCCTGCACATTATATAACATGATAATATATAGTGACCACTTATAGATCTTCTATATCCTGCACATTATATAACATGATATATAGTGACCACTTATAGATCTTCTATATCCTGCACATTATATAACATGATAATATATAGTGACCACTTATAGATCTATATCCTGCACATTATATAACATGATAATATATAGTGACCACTTATAGATCTTCTATATACACTGCACATTATATAACATGATAACATATAGTGACCACTTATAGATCTTCTATATCCTGCACATTATATAACATGATATATAGTGACCACTTATAGATCTTCTATATCCTGCACATTATATAATGATATATAGTGACCACTTATAGATCTTCTATATCCTGCACATTATATAACATGATAATATATAGTGACCACTTATAGATCTTCTATATCCTGCACATTATATAACATGATAATATATAGTGACCACTTATAGATCTATATCCTGCACACTATATAACATGATAATATATAGTGACCACTTATAGATCTTCTATATCCTGCACATTATATAACATGATAATATATAGTGACCACTTATAGATCTATATCCTGCACATTATATAACATGATAATATATAGTGACCACTTATAGATCTTCTATATCCTGCACATTATATAACATAATATATAGTGACCACTTATATATCTTCTATATCCTGCACATTATATAACATGATAATATATAGTGACCACTTATAGATCTTTTATATCCTGCACATTATATAACATGATAATATATAGTGACCACTTATAGATCTTCTATATCCTGCACATTATATAACATGATAATATATAGTGACCACTTATATATCTTCTATATCCTGTACATTATATAACATAATATATAGTGACCACTTATAGATCTTCTATATCCAGCACATTATATAATATGATAATATATAGTGACCACTTATAGATCTTCTATATCCAGCACATTATATAATATGATAATATATAGTGACCACTTATAGATCTTCTATATTCTGCACATTATATAACATGATATATAGTGACCACTTATATATCTTCTATATCCTGCACATTATTTAACATGATAATATATAGTGACCACTTATATATCTTCTATATCCTGCACATAATATAATATATAGTGACCACTTATAGATCTTTTATATCCTGCACATTATATAACATGATAATATATAGTGACCACTTATAGATCTTCTATATCCTGCACATTATATAACATGATAATATATAGTGACCACTTATAGATCTTCTATATCCTGCACATTATATAACATAATATATAGTGACCACTTATAGATCTTCTATATCCTGTACATTATATAACATGATAATATATAGTGACCACTTATAGATCTTCTATATCCTGCACATTATATAACATGATAATATATAGTGACCACTTATATATCTTCTATATCCTGCACATTATATAACATGATAATATATAGTGACCACTTATAGATCTTCTATATCCTGTACATTATATAACATGATAATATATAGTGACCACTTATATATCTTCTATATCCTGCACATTATATAACATGATAATATATAGTGACCACTTATAGATCTTCTATATCCTGTACATTATATAACATGATAATATATAGTGACCACTTATAGATCTTCTATATCCTGTACATTATATAACATGATAATATATAGTGACCACTTATATATCTTCTATATCCTGCACATTATATAACATGATATATAGTGACCACTTATAGATCTTCTATATCCTGTACATTATATAACATGATAATATATAGTGACCACTTATATATCTTCTATATCCTGCACATTATATAACATGATATATAGTGACCACTTATAGATCTTCTATATCCTGTACATTATATAACATGATAATATATAGTGACCACTTATAGATCTTCTATATCCTGCACATTATATAACATGATATATAGTGACCACTTATAGATCTTCTATATCCTGTACATTATATGACATGATATATAGTGACCACTTATAGATCTTCTATATCCTGTACATTATATGACATGATAATATATAGTGACCACTTATATATCTTCTATATCCTGCACATTATATAACATGATAATATATAGTGACCACTTATAGATCTTCTATATCCTGCACATTATATAACATGATAATATATAGTGACCACTTATAGATCTTCTATATCCTGCACATTATATAACATGATAATATATAGTGACCACTTATAGATCTTCTATATCCTGCACATTATATAATATGATAATATATAGTGACCACTTATAGATCTTCTATATCCTGCACATTATATAACATGATAATATATAGTGACCACTTATAGATCTATATCCTGCACATTATATAACATGATATATAGTGACCACTTATATATCTTCTATATCCTGCACATTATATAACATAATATATAGTGACCACTTATAGATCTTCTATATCCTGCACATTATA